>NW_019384719.1:0-23721 GCF_000671375.1 Centruroides sculpturatus | reverse complement strand
ATATATATATATATATAAATTACTTTAGTATAAAATGATTACTAATAAGTGAGATCATGGATTGTATGATAAGAAAATCTCTTCTCTCCATATGGGATCTGAATTAAAAACACATCATTAAAGACAGACATATGAGGATATTCATGTTAATGAAGAAAACAATATATATAAAAAATAGTAGTAGTAAATCAAATTGATAAGGATAAAACTTACTATAGATGATATTATTAGAACAGAAAGTTAATATATTAACATTGTGAATTTATTCTTCCTTAGCACATTTTCCATTATTGTGATTAAAGTCAATGTAGATTTGNTATAGACCTACATGGTGTTGTTATATTTCATACTAATAAAAACACACACCTTTAAATTTTAGCAATATAATATTTATATAATATAATAAGCCAAATGCTAACATTAAGATAAGATAAAGCCAAATGCTAACATTTTCAGTCATTTTACATTACCATGTTTATCATGTTCTAAGAATAAAACTGTATATTGTTTGGAATGTGATTCAAACTACAATTTTCATACTGCTTTTTTATACATATATTTATGTTAACATTGTAATTTCTTTTTGTTTTCATCTAAACAAAAAAGAAATTACTGTAAAATGAAATCAGTTGGGATTAAAAAAAGTTTAGATTACCACAGGTTTTGTTTAGTGAAAGTGCACTGCAATTAATAATTGAAATTAAACATAAATTTCAATTACATTTATAAAATATACTGTTGTTGTTCATTTATTTTTAATTGTTAATAAATTTAAAATTTTACAGGTAATGTTCTTTTGTTTTACTTAATATAAAATATTTAAGTTTTAATAATTATTTTACACACACTTGTTAACACACATCAAAGCCATCAATATATGTATTGTTATAATAGAAATCAAATTTAAATCAAAGTTTCAAAATTAATGATAAAATTTGATTGTCCTAAGTGTACTTTTGCTTGTTTCTTAAAAATTCTATATATTGATTTTCTATTTGATATACTATATTATAATAGAATATCAAGTACCTGAATTAAAATTTTTCATATTTATTAAAACTAAATATTATTGAAAATCATTTTTATAGCTCAATATAATAATGAAAAGGTTCAAAGTTTAATAAGTATATTAATAAATCAGAAATTTTATATATTTCATTGTATGATTTATCACTATTCTTGATATATTTGNATATATAGATAAGATAAAGCTGTAATATTTTAATATACAGTATACATTTTTAATATTTTCTGAATAGATTTACATGAGTTAATTATTAAAATTAACAAATTAGCTTTTTAAAATTAACTATTAGTTTTATCTAATATTTTTATTTTAAATATTCAAAGAAAAATAAAAATCATGAATTTGAGTTATTTTTGTGTTTTTTACAAACTTATCAATATTTGAAATGATTTCATTATTGTCATCTGATTAATTAAAATGCTACAATCAAAACAACATATGAATTTTTAATGAAATTCACACCTTAATTAAGAATGATAATTGATTTCTAACCATAATCTTAATTTGATCAAAATGGAATTTATTTTTAATAAAAAGAAAACTCATTTTGGCTTTATTTTTAAGACATTTTTTTATATCAAAATATTTTACAACTGTAAAGAAGAATTGAAATTAGCTTACAACTAAATTTATTTTTAATTTATATTTATTTAAATTTAAAAATTAATGTATAAACCAAATAAAATATTTTTAACATTACTGATAAAAAAATCATATGCCAAAGAATAATAAAGTTGATCATTGCCGATACTTCTTCAACTGCCTAAAATCAATATTTTCATATTTAGATCAAAATTTAAATCAATGCAGACAATTACATAAAAATTGAATGATGATATTTATCTACTTTCATATATCATTATATTGAAATTACATGATCATCATCTGTGGTGTGTTATCCTATAGGCAAAAAGGGCAATTGCCTGGAATCCCTAAACCAATCTTTTATAAACTCATTACTGTAGTAAGATTATCAAAATTCAAATTTGGCACCATACCTGGGGACCCTAGATTGCAGAATGATGCAGCACAGAATTTAATCCTCCAGAAGTTAGTGTTAAAGAAACAAACAAGGATACCAGAAATTCCCCCCAAAAATATCCCTTGAAGAAAATATCTGAAGTGAACACTATACATGGGGAACCTAATTCAAATTTGCCTGGGCTCCATGAAGATATAATTCATCACTGAACAACATTACTAAATTTTAAAGGAATCAATATAAAAGGAAGTAAATTTATATTGGTTTTTACTGTTTTTGATCATTCCCAAAAAATAAAAATATTACAGGTAACCCCCATATAACATGGGAGTTATGTTCCAAAAAATTGCCGTGTTATACGAAACAAAGAACTAGTGCAAAAAGAGGGGTTAGGTTCCAAAAATTAAAAAACATGCTGTTAAATCCTTATTTAAATCGGATTTATTATTCATTTTTTTCATAGGTAAAATACTTATTTACTATTTAAGTAAATATTTTACCAGAGGTTTATTCATCCTATATGATGATCTCAGCGTGAGCGTCATCAACTAGTAACAGTTTTTGGGTGCATTCGTTAATAGCGGTCACTCTGCAATGGGAGTGCGCTGCTGTTTGTAGGCATTTAGGAACGACGATGANAAAATGTTTTTGACATAAATTCCCAATTCAGTAATTATATATAAATTTTAATCTGAAGTTAAATAAATATAATTGGTAAATTTTATTCAATAATCCTGATGAGAAAATTTATGGTCTAAATTTCTACATTAAATCATTACAAATGTTTTAATGGAGAGCTTTTCAAGTTTATAATACTGAAAAAAGTCAAAATTTTAAGCAAATTTAAGTCATTAGCACCATGAATTATTAAATCTATTTAAAACAATGGGGGTAGGAAGTGATGGAAGCACCATTTCCCCCACGGCACATCTTTACAATTTGTTATAAATTAAATTATTTCATCACTCAATTTCAAAATAAATTTCCTTTGAGGAATGGAACCCCTGAAAAGATCAATGGGGTGGCCTGGGGTTCCGTTCCTCACCACCTGGCTGCCCCATTGTGGGCTTGGCAAACCTATAATGGGATTGCCTAAAACGACCATCTTAGTGCCCACAGGGTGGAAAGAGTTACCAAAAAAAAATGTCCTTTACTGGTTAGGTGTTTCCACTAGTTTTGAACCCATGCTTTGCCACTGGTTTAAAAGTATAAACTTTAGGATAAACAATTAAAATTATTGCATTTATTCATTTTATAATAGAAAATATATTTTGTTTAAAATTAAAAAAACTGCTTTTAAATAAATAAAATAATATGTGTTTTACACTGCTGTAATTAAATAGGTGCAACAGAAGCACAAGCACAGGGCCAGGACAAAGGAGATCTGAAATGGGATATCAAAAAAATAATGAGTATCATACTTTTCGGCATATAAGACGACTGGGTGTATAAGATGACCCCCAACTTTTACAGTTAAAATACAGAGTTTGAGATATACTTGCCATATAAGACTACCCCAGTCCGCCCTTGTATTATATTACCGTACCTCCTTCTCTGCCTCTCAGATCTTACACATACTTGCCTGTACTGCTTCACTGCAGTGCTCAGGAGTGAGACCTGAGAGGCAGAGAAAGAGGTACAGTAATAGGATATATACAAGGGCTGGCTGGATGGGTGAAAGATGCATGTTTTTCTGGGCACAGTGCCACTCTATCTCTATCCATACCCCAAGCGTCTTGGCCAAATGCAGCACCCACCCTATAAGATGACATCCAGCGTATAAGACGACCCGACTTTTGAGAAGATTTTCCTGGGTTTTCCGGCATATAAGATGACTATCTTATATGCCGGAAAATATGGTATTATATTTTTATTTTCAAATTTTTAATTTTGTTACCAAAGTGATACACCAATTCCACTATTTTTTTGGTTAAAGTTAAAAATTAACTAGCCATTTCTACCATATTTGTTTTTTATATTTTTTCAAAAAAGGAAGGTCAAAACTAAAATTTTGCACATGGAACATGAAAAGCTAGTTGCAACACTGGTGGTTTATATATGAATACAACTTATATTTATTATTAATTTAAAATTTAATAAATCTTCTTTTATTTAACAAGAGACTAGAAAATACTTATTTACAGTTTAAAAAAGAGAAAATAAAATTGGAATGTGTGGTAAATTGGTAAATAATAAGTAAATATTGATTTTTAAAAAAAAATCATAAAATTGAACTACATCTTGTAATATCTTAAAAAATATTCTAGGTTACAATATAAATATATAAAACATTTTTTAATAGATAACAAACATTTTTCTATTATAATTTCATCTACTCTCAGGTCATTACATTGTTTAATTAAAAATGGAACGCCATACTGTATTTGTGAACATATTATTATATTGTTACTATTTAAATATATAATAATAATAATATTATTATTTAATACTTTGGAATCATTTACAGGATTTCTTAGGAAGTTGAAAAAACATTCAAAAAAGCTGTAACTGGTCTATAATAAAAGACACTTTTTCAGTACCACTCTGTTATTAAAATAAATAAATAAATAATTACCTAAAACCAGCAATAATTACCTAAAAGAGAATCCTCTTTGAGGTAATTATTTATTTATTGAATTCTATACCAGTAATATCGTGATGATTGTGTTATTAGAATAAATGTTTTTGGTCACTTTTAGAGGCCTCACCAAGTTGTAATGAATACAAATCAAACATTTTTTGGTTATCAAACTCTTTTCTTAATAACCTGACTTGATTTCAACAGGCTGACATTCCATGCTTGCTCTCAAACTTCCAGTGCCATATTGAGCTTATTTTTGTTGATGTCAAATTTGTTTTTTGAGTCTTTGGACCAATGATTTATTTGTTAAAACAACAGATCAGCTGCCATAAGGGTATGTTGTATTTAGTGTTACCACCCATCCGGTTTTCACCTGGACAGTCTGGGAATTGACTCACTGTCCAAGAATTTCGTAGAAATTGTGAAATTGCGATTAAACAAAGTTCTTGCAAATATTTTTACAAATTTACACTATTTTAACAGTGAAAGAACTCACACTCACTGAAAATCATCTGCAATTATGCCATGTTAGTCTGTTTACGCCGACCTGTGGAATGCGCAGCCTTGTCAACCTTTTTTTTTGCATGTATGATCATACACGTCTCAAATAGAGCTAAGTTATTTGTACCTGTTCTTTCTTAATGGGTTACTTACGTTACTCCTATGCAAGTCCCTAGTCCCTAACTGTAACTGATTTAGAACCGGCATGCACGTTATTCTTCGTATTGTAAAATGACATTGCACGTGTGCCAGGAACTTCTGTTCGAACAAACCTGATCTGCCATCTGGGTCAGCGATTTTGAAAAGGTGGCAACACTAGTTGTATTGTTGGCACAGGTTATCAATAACCCATGGCAACAATACAGAAACATACAACCAACCTCTTAAACATAGGATAAAAACCTCTAAATATAAAAAAATATACATGTAATCTATGTTAAGTCATTATTTCACTTTTGGCATTGTAAATATTGATGTATTTATTTGTGTTTATTTTATTTTAACTTTACTGCTAAATCATGCTAGGTGCACCTGGGGACTAAATCATAAAGCTTGTAAAAGTCTATATAATGGGGGCAATACAACCAATGCTACTTTACACAACCTCTAGCTGGGGTCATGTAACTAGTAAAAATTCAGTAGCAAGTAAATTACTCTCTCTTCAAAGACAGTTTGCCATCAGAATTTCAAAGTGCTACATAACTGTTTCTACTCATACCTCTCTGATACTAGCAGAGCACCTTCCTTTGCCACTATGTATTGAAGAAAAGGTTCTAAACTACTACATCAGAACTACAAACATCAAGGCTCAACAACGATCTCTACTCCTATCTATGGCTGTTCATACGCTACCACACTGCAATTACCCTACTATCTCTGATCATCACCCTGTAAACAAGGTTATCCCCAGGGTACATTTGGTGTCATCTGTTTCCTCCAGGGATAACCATGCTGATATTAATATCTACACAGATGGGACCAAAAGCCCCCTTCATGTTGGCTCAAGTGTCTGTATATTCTCCAAGCTGACATATTTTGCCCAAAATATGTTAAAAGGTACAGATACCCCCACATACCTCCATCTATTAAGCTGAAGAAGATTCTGTTTACCAAGCTGTTCACTGGGCCACTTCACTACCATTGGCATAGCCAGAGTTTTGTTATGGGGTGGGCTTAGTAGAGGCCAGCCTGACACAAAATTGAATTATTTCAAATTATTGTTCATTAAAATGAAATTTCCATAGGAATCAACAATAACTTAACACACATATAATATGAAACTTCCTTTAATCATATGTTCTCGTAACATTAATATCAAACTCTAGCAATGCCTTAACCCATAGAGACTAAACTGTACATAGAGAGATTACAGATACACTTTTCACATTGTGCACAGAAAGCCATTGACCTTTTTTTTTTTTAGAGGTCAGAATTTCTCAACTTTTCTATCACTTCACATTGTGAGGATATAAGGAGTAATCGCAAATCCATTCAAGCAATTATTTGAAGTTAAGTCCAATATTCAAAGATTAATCACGGGCTGCATAAATTCATTAAGCGGGCCATATGTTGGCTATGCATGATCTAGACATTCAGTGGGTACACTACACCCAATTAAATTAGCTTCAGCTTTTTATTTCTCTTTGCAAATAGGCTCAACACTTTTTGGCTGTAATTTTCTGGGGACGGTCACCAGGTTAACCGGGGGGCTGGCCCACCCATGCCCCTTCCTAACTACACCCATGTTCACTACCAAACAACTCTCTGTCTGTCATCATTTACAGTAATTCTTAGTCTGTCCTAAAAGCACTATTAAATCCCAATTGCAATAGCAATAAAATCACATATATCCAGCACCATATAAAAAATCTTGTAAATAAGATAACTTTTATATTTGCTCCTGTCCATACTGGCATATCAAGAAATTAAAAAGCTGACTTTGAAGCTAAGTCAGCTGCAAAGGACACTGACTTAGACTACACTCACATCACTCTCTTAAGGCTTAAAAATTATATTCATGACAACGCTATGCAAAAGTGGAATCAACAATGGTTGAGCAGTAAAACTGGTAGAATAACAAGACTTTATTTTCCTAGTGTTGAATGCATGTTCTCATCACCACTTAGAGATTTAACATTTGCTACTGCTCAACTACTTACTGAGCATGGCAATTTTAGAAGCTACCTGGTGATGAAACCAGGCAGAAACTGCCTTTTGTTTTTGCTCTACAGAAAATCTAGACACCATCGACCATATGATCTATCATTATCCAATTTACGATCAAGACAGACTTATTCTGAAATTAGAAATCTTTACACTTGGTTTCAGGTGGCCATGTCCACTCAATAAGCTTGTTCAGAAGCCATTGTTTGATGCTTTTTACAATTATGTTAAAAATATACGGAAAAAAAGACCATTTATAATTTCTAATTTCTAGTTTTATATTTTAGTTTTCACTAAAATCCAAATACTAATTTTATGTTTACTTTGTATCGTGTATTTTGGTTTATGTATTCTTAGCATTATACTCCCTCAGGAGTGGTGCACTTATTCTAATAAAAAAAGACTTTACTGTATTTATGTAAAAATTTTATACTTATTTTGATACATCCTCTGTTATAATTGTGAAATATGTAAATTAGTTCAAATTTCAAATGCTTGGAATACTATTAAATCCATTGGTGTAAGCATTCAGTTTGTATTCATTACAACCTGATGCAGGCCACTAAAAGTGGCCGAAAACATCTATTTTAAGAAAGGAGTGATGCTGGAAAAATGTGGAAGGTATCTTTTATTATGTTGAATTGTATAGAATTACTGTAATAACATTTTTAAATTTATATAGGCCTATAGTGTGTACATATACAGTTCAGTTTATCAGTTAGCAATTAATAAGTATAAGTGATGTAGCAAGTTAAAATTTTCCAAATATTTCATATGAATTTATTTACATAAATCTCATAGATACGGTAGTATTCTAAAAAATTTAAAAGAAAGTTACATAAAAATATATAAATTATATAAAAAAGACACTGTTAAAAACACTGTTTAAAATATTTGTTAAAAATTCATATTATAATATCAATTAGGAATGGGCTGAATAGGTGTTTTTGGTAAATATCAAATACTTATTCAAATAATTTATATTTTAGTATTTACCAAATATAATTTATTATTTGATATTCACTAAATTATGTAATAAATTATTCAGGATTTACCAAATAATTTATATTTTGATGTTTGTTGCCAAATACTGAATATTCAGCTGATTTATTTGGAACTGCCTGAAACAAAGGTTTAGACTATAAGCCTTGGAATAAAGTGTAGGACAGTGTCTTCTATTCAATAATAAAAATTATATATGTTTATATTTTTGAAAAATTATTATTATTTAATAAAAACTAAAAATTAAATCATGCTACTGAAGTCTGACACTTTTTGGTAGGCCCACAAAATAGTGTATTTAGTAAACATAGTATATTCAGTGAAGCCAGAAGTATTTATGACAACCAACAAAACTGCCTACTTTCTATGAATTCAGAAGCATTAATGTTTCTTCATTACAATTTATCACTCTTGATATATTATTATTAATAAATAAGAATTTCTCAAGATCAATTATTAAAGTTATATTTATTTCAAAAAAGTAGATAACAATATCTTTAAATATCCAAGATTTTAAATATTATTTTCATTCTATTTTGTGTTTTATCTTTTGTTCTTCCTTTCTCTCTCCCTCTTTCTCTTTTCAAAGTATAATGAGATTATTCAACTAAATAGTTCAACTTTGATGAACTATTTAGTTGAGTATTTAGTCCAAATATACAATACGTGTATTTAGTATTCAGCAAAATATTTATTTTGTGGCCAAATATATCCAAATACCAAGTAATGCCAAATATTTGGTTCAACACTGATATCAATAATTTATATTTACATTATATATAACAAGGATGTCCACAGCATTTTGTCTCAAGAGAAGTAAAACATATAATTACAGTTTAGACAAACTGACCAAATTTATCTATAGAAATCATGTTCCTTAAACCAGTTTGTTTCTGCTTATATTATCTTCATATACCTTCATGAGAATGAATAATAAACATCTATTAAAAAGAAAAACAAGTGAAAACACCACCCTAAAAACATAGTCTTCCAAATGATACTTGGTCTTGCATATCTTTGAAGAAAACCAGAGAGGTTATCAGGTTGCATATGAATAGTAATTATTTCAGTGTAGTGACTATTAAATAATACATTTACTTTATAAAATTGTTATTAGAAAAAAGCAAAGAAAGCAAATTTCAAATGGGCCAATTGTCCGTACTGCATCTCCCTATTGGCATCCTTGATACATAGACTTAGTTTCTATTAAAATAACTGATTTATTTATTACAATTAATATTTGATTATTTTAAATATTTGTTTGAATTAATTGTGATTTCTAGGTTTATTATCCAATTTGGTAAAATTAGTATATTCTGTTTAATTTAAAATTTTTAAAGATATTTTATTTATACTCTAATTGCAACTGTTAAAAATGCTTTAACTGTAATTATTAAACATTATTTATGTTCTAACACATTATGTGTAGTTGAAAAAACTTTAAAACATGCAAATATGAGGTGCATCCATAAGCGGCTACGCAAATAGTGTCAGTGATAATTCACCATATTAATGATGATGTGTAGGTGTAGGGCAGGAAATTGAATGCTATTTTTGGTTGGATGCATTGTACAGTGGTACCTCGATATACGTCTGCTTTAGAATATGTCCAATTCAGAATACGTCCTGTTTGGACGAAACAAATTTTGCTCAGTATACGACTTAATTCAATTATACGCGCCATCAATGAACAAGTAGCACTATCGGTGTACTAGACCAGACTAGACGTTCGCGGTGCTACGGTTTATAACTTTATTAAATTTCTTCTGATTTTAATTTGTAAGTAAAATTTTATTATTTTTATTAATCATGAATTGCAAAAATACAAATGAAAAGCAACAGAAAATTAAAAAAATGACTAGAATCACAATGGAACAGAAAAAAGGGAATGTTGAGAAATATGAAGGTGGCATGCATGTTCGACATTTAACTGTTGCATATCGTATTCCGAGAACAATGATACCGACAATCGTGAAATATAAAGACATTATTAAATTTGCTAATGTTGCGAAAGGAGTTAAATCAATTTCTAAACAGAGATCGAAGACATTAGATCATGTTGAGAAATTGCTTTTGCTTTGGATAACTGAAAAACAGTGTGCTGGTGACAGCGCATCAGAAGCAATTATTTGCGAGAAAGCTAAAAAGTTACATGTTAATCTCATGAAAAATCAAGCAGGAACTAGCCAAGAAAGTGAGGTGTTTCAAGCCAGTCATTTTTTTTTTTAACATGAAAACAGATTAATTATTTTTACATTGCTACTTATAAGAAAGGTTGGTTTGGTATACGTCCTATTCTCCTATTCGGTATAAGTCCAAACATCAGGAATGGATTAAGGCTGTATATCAAGGTTCTACTGTATTTATTATTGTACTTAAAGATGAGCAAGAAAATTGATAATCCTGCCAAGTGTGAAGTCAAAGTTGTCATCAAGTTCCTGCAAACTGAAAACCTTTGTCCAGTTGAAATTCATGAAGATTCCTTGTATTTATGTGAAAAAGTAAAGACAAATGGAATAATGAGAAAATGATGCAGAATGTTTAAAACAATGTTCATAATGATGAATGGAGTGAATGCACCTCATTAATCACTGCTAACATTCTGGAGCAGGTAAACAGAAAGATTAAAGAAAACAGAAAACTCAGCATTTCTGATCTCCATGCACAATTTTCCTGAAATTTCTTGGTCTTTGCTCCCCAAAATCATCACAGAGCATTTGCATTATCATAAGCTCTGTACAAGGTGGGTGCCAAAAAGTTGACAGATGCTCACAGACTCCAATGCATGGAACCTGCACTGACATTTTCAGATGCTATCAGAAGGATGGCAATGAATTCTGGGCCCATATTTTGATGTACTGTACATAAAACTTGGGTTTTCTATGTGACAACAGAGAAAAAAAACAGCAATCCATGCAATGGCAGCATACTGATTTGCCACCACAGAAAAAGTTCAAGTCACAGACCACATCTGCCAAAAAGCTCATGTGCACAGTTTTTTGGAATCATCATGGTGCTATGTTGATTAAGTTCATGTCCAGAGGCCAAACTATAAATGTACCTGTCTACTGTGAAATCTTATAAAAACTGCAGAGAACTATTCAGAACAAAAGAAGAGACCTTCTCACACTTAGAGTCATTCTGCCACATGACAATGTGCAGCTCCACACTGTTGGTGCAACATGCCAACTTCTACAAAGACTTGGCTGGCAAAAATTCCTGCATCCACTATATAGCTTGGATTTACAGACTTTCACCATGTTTCTTCACCTAAAAAATTTTTAGCCGTAAAGAGATTTGATAGCAATGACATTGTGCAGATTGCCTTGCAGGGCTGGTTTAACACAAGGCAGCAAGCTTCTTTGCAGAAGGAACCGAAAAGCATGTGCAAAGTTATGACAAATATCTCAATGTCCAAGGTGATTATGTTTAAAAAGTAGGTGATATTATATAGTAACATCTGAGATAAAAAATATATCGTGAAAACAAATAATCTTTTCAATTTTCTCAATAGCACTTACTTCCTAGATGTCCCTTGATAATTAATAAACTGAAATGCTCAAAATGTCAAAATGTTTTTACTTTAAATGCATTTTTGGCTTCTAAATTATAAGAGCTTTTATTTGTTATTTTATAAACTTATCTTGAATGCACCATAAATACTTTTTCTAGCAACACTATGTTCTATTTAAATAAATGTTTTTGATCCTTTTCATAGGTCTGTGTCAGGTTCAACATATAAACTAGAAGATTAAAATTGAAAGTTCTAATTAGTGTTCTTATAATAGTTTTTAAAACTACTTAAATAAAACATAGTGTATCTGGAAAAAGTATTTAAGGCATTGTTCAAGCTAAATTAGTTTCAGCTTTAGACAGAAGTGTTTATATAAATTTATCATTTATAAATGCACAAATATCATTTTTAAAAGAATCTTTCTTGTACAGGTACATAAAGTCGTTACAATGTGAATTTATAGATATTTCAACACCTTTGAAAATTTAAAATAAAAAAATACATGACAAAAAACTGCTGAATGGAATTGGTAAATAATTTTTTTCCTAAAATGCACTTAATGTACTGTACATTCTATGAAAAAAAAATTTCATAATGATTAGTATTTCTCACAGTTCATTTTTATTACAGGAAAACAGTAGGAAAAATATTAAATTTGTAACTTTTCTGATGTTTCATGCCAGAAATGTTGCAGAATTAGATTTGTAACAGTTATAGCTTAAAAGCACTGGTTAATAAATAACAATGGCTAAATTATTTTAAGATTTTGAAACATTTTAATTTTCGATTATTTAGATTATACATTTTTCTTATAAAATTGAAAATTTCTGAAAAATTTATCATGTTTTTTCTCATGCAGCTGCTAGATTTTAATTTTTTAAATTCATTTAAAAATTATTAATTGAGAAATCTACTTTTAATCAATTTTATCAAATACATTTTTTATAAAATTTTTCTAACAATTTAGAAAAATGTTTGTAAATAAACTCGAAACAATGTCATAAATCTTTTATGAATTTGACATATCACTTGCTTCAAGGATATAATTTTATTTGTCACATAATCAATTATGTCATATCTGCTATTGATCAATTTGTTCATCTATATGCTACTATTATATTTATTTTATATTTAATAAAAATAATATATAATAATTAATACACAAATACTAAATTAATAAAAATAATTATTTTAATTTTAACATTATAAAGGCCTGAGATTACATAAAACTAATTTCAAAATTTTTAAAAAATTTTATTAAATTAGAATGTTTTTTAGAACACTGAATTGAAATTTAATGATGATATAATCTTTGTAATTAGATTAATATTCTTATATTTAGTTTCTACCATAGATCTGACTAGGAATGACTAAGTAAAGTTAAAAAAGAAAAGAAAAACACAAAAATCTATTTTCAAAACTTAAAGATATACTATTAAAATTAAAGTAAAATAATAATAACAGTAGTAATAATGCTTTTTATAAATTATTTCTAAAACAGTGTAACAATTAAAGTTTGCAATCAGATAAAATATTTGTTTTTCTTTAATACTTGTTTCCATTATTGAGAAAATTTTATAAACATATAGAATAAGTTTTTTTTTCTTTTCAAGAATCTATTTTTTCATTTATTATCAGACTTCATATTTTATGTTATTTATCTATACAAACAAACATGTATCATTCATATTATGAAACTATTTTGCTTAGTGCCCACAAGGAAAAAGAAAAAAATAAACACAAGCTCTAATTTATATAAAACTCTTCCTTATAGTAAACAACAAAAAAATAACTATTCTTTGAACAAAATTTTTTAATTTTTAGATTTTTTTGACAGTTATTAAATTCAAAAATTTGTACGGTTTCTTCAAAAATTATTATAATAAAGATAGACTTTATTATAGACTTTGACAGGACCATATCCTTTTATGAATATAATCACAACTGGTAAATATTAAAATATTAATCAATTATACCTTTAAATTAGTAAAAAAAATGTTAATGTTTCACCTTTAAACCTAGATCATCAAGGTCATCAGATGGTCAGAATTTCAAACAATGGTCTAAACAACACTTTAGACCAGTGGTTCCCAACCTTTTTTCATTAGCGTACCCCGTGACATGTCATATCTCCAGATTGTACCCCTCATTTAAGAAATTTAGTGAGTGCTCGTATTGTTAATTTTACATATTGTAACTTTAAATTAAAGGAAAAAAAAGTAAATGAAAAAATGTATAATAAAGTTGTGATTGTTGCAAGAAACATATTTTACCTAATAATTTTTTAATACTATTAGTTTGTGATACATAATATATTATTTTTTCTGCCATAATAACTAACTTTTTTCTGTACCCCTAAACAACCTATCACGTACCCCTAGGGGTACGCGTACCACAGGTTGGGAATCGCTGCTTTAGACCATTGTTCGAAATTCTAAAGCAGGGTCCTCCTATTCCACACTGAAAAGGATAGTATTTACATCTTCCAAAAAAATCTTTTAGCCCTTAACTGAAAAAAAGAATCACCTAACCAAATGAATCAAGCAAAAAGCCTATGATCTATGATCAAAATAACTGTTTTGATTACAGATTGTAGGCTTTTTGCTTGATACATTTGGACTTGTTACTCCAATCCCTGGTTGGCTAAACCTCTTTGTGCAATTGTAGTTCCATCACTGATCAGATTACATCATTCTATAACAGATCACATTTAAATTAAATTTATAATTCTTTTCAATATGTATTTGAATTTTTTATATATATTCATTATATTAACATTCTATTACATCTCTATCATACGTTTATTCTTTCTAGCAAATTTGGCAAAAAATAAATAAAAAATAAATCATGTAATTGTCTGCTCAAAGTATATCTACACCCTGAAAGTATTAAATGAGTCTTCATTTGCTTCTGATTATCTATATAGGAAATCCTCATTAGTTTGAAATTCAAGGGACAAAATAATCACAACTTTGAATTATCAAATTTCACTATATATTTCTGTACAATATGCCAAATACCATGTAACTAATGTAATTTATTAAGCAAACAGAATACAGTTCTATATACAGAATGCTATTTTTGTTAATTAATAATAATAATATAAATAAACAGAAAGTATACAGTGAGAACCTCACAGATTGCCATATAAGTTTTATAAAAAAAAATATAGCAGAATTCTGAAAATGTAGCTCAAATTATTTTTAAAGTGGCCCAAAAAGTTGTAAGTCACCCAATTTTAGTAGCATAGAGCCCTATGAATATCTCAATCTGCTACTCATAGCCCAATCTTGCAATCCCAAAACCCAGCTGCATTTTATGAGATAAGAGAAAAAAGGGTGACACCCAAAAATGTGTTACTGTAAAAGCAAAGCCATATTGACCAGTTTAGAGTTGTTCTTGGTCTATTGTTCTCTCATAGTATGGAGGCACTTCAATCTAAACGAATGAGTTAACATATGCATATTACAGTTTGGACAGAATTTTCACTTCAAATTTTGTAGCAGCCACATTTTGAACTAACCAAATTCCTTAACATGTAAATCTCTATATACCTGGCCAGGACAAATAGTACAGTTATGAACTAACAGGATTTCAAACTATCAAGTTCAAATTAATGAGGATTTCCTGTATCTGCTTACAAAATATAATCACATCTTAAAGGGCAATGACATACAATTATATAATTTTAAAAATTTGTTTTCTATTATTGTTATTTTCATATGAGAAAGCTATTAATTATTAGATGAATTGCCATCATACTTTAAAATATAGATAATTACAACAAATAAATAAATAAGTTTATTTTTCATACAAAAATATATGAATTACTTTACTGGAATATGAAATTAATACAGAATGCACTAATATTTTAAATTGCAATTATCTTTAGAGATATAGAATTGAACTAATTAAAAACTTTTATACCNTTTTTCTGAGGTCTGTCTTATCAGGTAAATTACTGTACACAGTGTATTCATTAATTTTCATTTTCATGTAGTAAAGGCTCTATGCCTTCATAAAGGACGTACTTTTCCTTTGTTTAAGGGTATTTGGGCAGTTTATTCTCTGTTATATTCTCAAGTAAACAATACATACAAGTACAGTACAGTATTTTCTGAGGAAACGCTCGTACTTATTTTTTTTAACCCCATTCCCGATAACCCGGCATTTTTACAAACTCGGCCACCCTTCGGTCCACATTAAGCCGAGTTTTTGAGGTTCTACTGTACTGTATATATATTCAATTACATATAAATATACAGGGTGGTATAATTAAAGTTGCCCTACTCAGACCTGTATAGAGCCCATTCTCGTTGACATATTTTGATGAAACTTGGTATATACATTATATGAACTATGGGAAAAAGGAAAATTCAAAATAATATTTAATTCAAATTTCTACCAGTAGGTAAAAAATGGTGCATGCAGTGGATGCTATGCAAATTAGGAACCTTTTAAAAAGCCAGTCATCGATGTCATTCTTTATCATGCCTTTACAGAAGAAAGATTGAGCTTTTCTGGTAAAGTTGTTTTATCAGAATGTCAGTAATGGTCCGGCTGCATTACAAGAATATTGATGCTTGAAAGGCTTGTGAATAGGGCCTATGTCAGGGTATGGTTTGTGAAAGATGACTACCAAATTTGAAGAGACTAGAGAGTTTGGTGTATTGTCAGGAATAGGTCAAAAAAGGATTTCAAATGAAACTGTGGAGCAAGTCACTGTTGCTGTGATTGATAGAGCAAATGCTTCCCAACATTCTTCGGCAAGTGCTCGAGCAGTGCCAAATGATTTGTCTCTTCCTTGGTCTACAATTCCAAAAATTATGCAATCCATTTTACAGTGGTATCCATACAAGATCCATATGTTGCAAAAGCTGTACCCTCAAGATCCAGAACAATGCATGGTTTTTGGCCAGAATAGTCATTTACAATGCATGGCCATGGAACATTTTATGGTCAGATGAGGCGATATTTCATCCTAGACAGAGCAGTGAATACTCAGAACTGTCGCATATGGGATACTGTAAAACCTGATGTTGTGCATGAACACCCTCTGCATGCTGCTTACATCAGCATTTAGTGTAGTTTCACTTCTGACTTCATTCTTGGCACCTTTTTCTTAGAGAAGAACACACCTCAAGGCCCTAAAAGGTGTTCTGTGACGGGTACCCGTTACTGTAAACTTCTGTTGCATCACGTCATTCCTGCTTTACAAGAACAAGGATGTTTAGAGACTACTGTCTTCATGCAAGATGGGGCAACACCACATATTCCCCAACAAGTGAAGGAACTGCGTCATGACAAATTTGGAGATGATTGGGTAATTTTGTGTTTTCTGAATACCTGGCCTCCTTGTTCTCCAGACTTGAATCCCTGTGACTTTTGGTTGTGAGGATTCTGCCTGAATTGAAAGCAAGCATAACATGCCATGTTGCTGCAATTCCCCAAGAAACCTATTGGGCTACTATTGAATACGCTGTAAGGTGCTTTGAACATGTGATTGACACATTGAACGCATGTTGTAAACAAACACCTCTTGCATGTTTCCAGAGTTTGTGTTTCTTGTTCTTCATGCACCATTTTTTCACCTAGTGGTAGAAATTTGGACTAAATATTTTTTTTGCATTTTCCTTTTCTCTATGATCCATATAATGTATATACCAAGTTTCATCAAAATACGTCAACAAGAATAAAGCTATTAATTATCAGCACTATACAGGTCTAAATAAAATAAAATAAACCTTTAACTATCCAGCAATAAATAATGCTTAATAAATTTCGGTTTCTGTTTAATTTGTATTTAATGCGTTCTTTTTTAGTGTTCTTTTTTAATATTGGTTCAACTGAAGATGGCCGTTTAAAAACGGTTGAAAACGTTTTTATTAAACATTATTTATTGCTAGATAGTTAAAGGTTTATTTTATTTTATTTATATTATTCATTCCAGTATAAGTTCTTGTTTTTATTTATACAGGTCTAAGTAGGGCAACTTTAATTATAACCTCCGTGCATATAGGAGATAAATTTTTTAAATTTGAAAAATATAAATGCAATATGTTAGCCATATCCTATAAGATCAAAATAAATTACTCTCAGTAGTTACAAAATTCAAGAACATTATGAATCAATGAAAAAAAAATATACAGTATATTCAAAATTCACTGGAACAAGATTAACAAAAATGTCTAAAATTTTATTTAATCATCTCTTCTGCAATACTTGCAAGAATTATTTATTCAAAATGTATATGATCATATTGATTGAAAAAAATATTGAATTTATTCATTAAATATTTAGTAATATAATATTTAGTACTTTTTAGATATTTTTATTTCTCCTAATATAAATTAATATCCATATGCATTGATTAAAATATTTTGAATTAATTAATGATAAATATGAAACAGGTCTTCAACCAATGGCCCACATGCGATCCTCTGAACTTATTTATGCAACAATTTGAATTATAGCCCAATCATTTAGGCCAGCCTGATTTAGGTGATCATTGGATGTTTCTATATACTTATCAGGCTTTGTGATGTTTGTTATACTGATAAAATAAACATAAAAGATTTATTTTTTGGGTGGCATTCCTGCATCAAAGAAAAATTGAAACTGAGTTATTCATAAATATTTTATGAATAATCACTTTGTCAACATTTTAGGCTAATTAAATACTTTGAAAATTTTCATTATTTTAAGTAATCATACAATTGTTGATATATGTAGATTTTATATGTATGTATAAAAATTAACTATAAATTCTTCAATTTATAATAAATGTTTATTTTGTTTATATTGGGTTACTTTTTCATTTTCAAAAATCATATATAATTTTTTTAAAGAGGTCAGATTATCTGACAACATTATCTTCAAATTTCTCACTAACTTTGCTCACAGGTGAGGACTAGAAGTTTTTATAATGGCTGCAAATAGAGTAAAAAAAAAAACTACTGATGAGTTTTCAAGAAAAGTGGACTCTTAAATTTTTTGTTCCAATTAATCAGAAACTTTTTTGTTTAATTTGTAATGATGGCATTGCTTTCTTGAAATAATGTAATATAAAATATCATTACAATATGAAACACACTGCAAAATAAAACACATTTTCAATATCAGCTTCAATCTGATGAAACAGCAAAGTTTTAATGTCAGTAAATTACATTTCACTGGAAAAATGTAAAAAAATGAATTAGTTGTTAAAGTTAGTTACATTGTATCAGATAAAACTGACTCTAAATCAAAACTGTTTTTTTTGATGAAATATTTGAAATGGAATGTTTGAAATCAGCTGCAGAAATTTTATGTTCATCCCAAAAACATCTCTTTTCTAAAGTAAATTTATCTGGAACTACACTATCAACAAGAATTTGAAGACCTAGCTGGTGACATTGAAAATATGCATTGAAATTTGTCTTTTATTCCCTGAGTTGATTAAAGTACTGACATGATGAATACAATACTGATGTCTAATTTTATCAGAGAAATTAATTATGAATTTAACATCACTAAAGAAATGGCTGTTCTCTCTCCAATGAAAGATGCTACAAAAGTTCATTGCTTTGAAATTTCCTGTACTTTGTTACAATCTTAACTCATTTATCTAGTATTGTGACAGATGGGTTACCAACAATGGTAGGAAAAAATAGATTTGTGGTTCTAATCATGATGAAAGCAGAATATATAATAAATTTATAAACCAAATTTCTAGGTGTTAATGCCAAACAATCTGCTGAAATATTGAACTGTAATAAGGCTAATTTAATAATTAAATGTAAAGTAATTTTATTAGAAGTAGGTAGTTAGCCCAATTATAATAAATTAATTTTAATTTAGAATTTCTGGAAAAAATGAATTAGCCCAGAACAGGTCTTGAATCCATAACTTCTGCTCACTGTGCAGATACATTTCCAATTATGCTAGCTAGGCATCTGTCTGACCTTCACTTTAAGAGCTATTAATTTAGATATAATCATAGTGATCACTAACTGCCTACCTCTGGTCAAATTATTTCACATCTAATTATTAAATTAGTCTTATTATAGCCCAATATTTCAACAGATCATTTAGGATAGAAACATAAAAAAGAAGTTAAAAATAGAAAAACTTAGGTCTATAAGTATTATACAAATATATTACAGCCAAACCAATTATTACGTTATTGGTTTATGAAAAGTACACATTAATGTGAAGTAGATTTGCAGTCTTGTAGATGAGGATAGGCATTTCTCAATGTGAAGAAATTCAGTAAAAATTATATTACATCATTTGATACAAAACACACTGCTTTCAACTTCCACAAGGCCACAGTGGCAACATACAAGCCACATCATGACCATGGGCACATTTCTTGACTTTAATGTTGACCACAATGTTTATGATGTCACTATTATCATTGTTGGCAATGCAGATAATCATCACACCAACAATATTCATTCCAATTCAAATAATTACTCTATATCTTATAGTCAATGCTTTGTACTCTGACAATGACAAACAATTAGTTAAGACAATGGACATATGCATTTAAAACCAGAAGTTAATAGGATTGGGAGATTTTCAATTAAAAATCTGTAAGTTTAAGCAAATTCTTAAGTCATACCTTCCACACTATTTCCAATAGTATGGAAGGTGTGACTTAAGATGAGCTGGAACTTAATATTTTTAAGTTCCAGCTCATGACAGAGAATAGTTCTTATTTTTAATTGTTTTGATAATGGAAATAATAAAACAACTGAATTACAATTTTACTGTAAATACTATAATTAGTTTGACTATAATATAAACACATAGTACCTGTACCATTATATTATACACAAAAGCTGCCTGTTTTAAAAAATGTGATGAAAGAAATATCAAAAATTGTGAATTTTATTAGATCAAACAGACAACACAGAATTTCAAAACTTTTTAAATAAAATAGAAGTAGAATACAGAGATGTAGTATATTAGTCTGATATTCATTAGTTAACCAGAGGAAAAATGTTGAAGAATGTCTTTAATCTGAGAGCAGAAATAGGAAAGTTCATGGCAAATAAAGAAAAATCTATTACCCAATTCTATGATCTTAAATGGAAGGAAAAACTATAACACCATTCAGTAAGCTTAAATAGATGAATTATTTTGAATACTTAACTGACATCTTTTTATATTTGAACAATTTGAACATATGATTACAAGGCAAAGATAATTTAATTCACAATCTGTTTGACCACATCAAATCTTTTGAAATAAAGTTTATTTGTGGAAAATTCAGCATCAAATAAGTGATTTGACACATTTTCCAAACCTAATGAAATGCACTACTACTAATGCTGTGAAATATGCCTTGATAGTTGCTGATCTAAGAGCAGAATTCAATTCTGGGTTCACAGATTTCTAATCAAATGAAAAGTCAATGAGCTTGTTAGTTCTATTTCCTTCAGTGTATCCATCAAGGATGTACCCAAAAACATGAAATTAGAAATGATTGCAATGTAATAGCAGTTTAGAAGAAAAATTTAGCAATATAGGATTGTTACAGTTGTACTCCAAATGCTCTGATAAGTATGCTTTCCAATCACATGTACTGAAGATAATCTCTCTTTTTAGAAGCACTTACTGTACGTCTACAAAAAGCTTTTCCAGAATGAAGATTGTTAAATCCAAAACAAGAATTTGAATAACTGATGGACATAAGTTTGAATTGCCACATTTCATATTAAATGCGAAATTGATAAATTAGTGAAATTAATCAGTGCCATATTTCTCATTAAAAATTATTTTATGTGATCATTAGATGTATTAAAAATTAAATTTAGATTTCAAAAGGTAAATGTTTATTTTTTCATTTTTTTTCCATTAAATCTAAATTAACTAAACACTTTTATTGTTAAGGCATCCCTTTCTGGTGATAAATATTCTTGTGCTAAAGATAAATAAATGAAGAAAAAAGAATAACAAGACCAAACTATCAGTAAATAAAAACATGTTAATTGTACATAGAACCATTCTAAATAATTTTGGCACTTGAAGCAATCCTGAGCATGGCACCAATGTATTTATAAATTTCTGTACACACATTATGATGCCTTTTTTGTATTTCTTCCAATTTGATATTTGAGGCAAGTGCCTCTCTGCTGCATCTATCAAAACAGTCTTGATTGTGTATATAAGCATATAAACTTATGTAAATGGTTATGTGGCCCTTGAGGCTTTTGATGAGTAAAAATATAACTTTGAAAGAATGTTAATATTTAATGAAACAATTTTAAACATTACATCTTAAAAATTTACAGTAATGAATCATTTAATTTCCAAAAATAAACTTTAAAAAACTGTAAATTTTATTAAATTCCTAAAAACTTTGAATCAAGCAGCACCAATTCTTAGATTCTAAAAACTGTTAAGAACTCTTTGAAGTTAACAAAACTTCAAACCATATTAATAAAAAAAAACACTTAGTATAGGATTGCTTCTTCAGAATACCAGAAATTATCTTTTCATACAAATAATGCTTTTTGCTCTGCTAGCCCCATCATCAGTTTGACTTTTTAAATTTGCTATCTTTTTAGAACAGCTTATGGAACACAGACTATTCAAATAAGATATTTTTAAAATATTAATGGAAGTATCAAACAATAGAATGATTTCAAATTTATACATGAAAGTTTTTTATATAAACTTCAAAACATTTTAGAACATTTAAAATAATTTTTAAGATTGTATTACATTATATCATTATTACAATTGCTTATACTAATAATTTAAACAATATGTGTGCATGTAAATACTGTTATTAACTAGTATGTTATGTAAGCTACATTTTTTATAAGATTGGCATCCAATATTTGCTTATTTCCTTGGCATTTTTTGTAATTTATTACATTTACATGCTTATTTAGCCCTAATGTGTATTTGTTCTAAGTAATGTAATGTAAATACCATTTTGTACTTCTCTATTAATGCTGGTTTATCTGAATGAACAGTAATATCTTTTCTTAAAACCCAAATTGAGGTGACTTCATTCTATTAGCAATCGGTCAAAAGTGTTCTTTAATTCTGGTTGTTAATAACTTTGCCTTAGACTCTATATAAAAGTAGTTCTCCTTAACGGTAGCTAATTTTATTGCATAAATTCCTGATTTTGATAATTTGTCAGCTATACTTTCATCATTTCTTAAAAGTCTCATCACAGTGAGATCTCTTTTGATTTGTAACAAATATCTAGCTGTTTTCCCTTATGGTTGCTAACTTACCAGCAGTTTTCCTTTAACTATCCACATCTGTTTTTATCTTTATCTTTATTCTGCTGATTCTTGCTTTTTAAGGCAGATTTAATAAATTATTTATGGTTTGAGTTGGGATGCTATGATTACAAGTTACTGCTTTAATTACTTTAAATTCCTCATTTCTGTTGTTTATTACTGAGGAGTGAGATATTTCCCTATTTATCAGCAATTTGTAAGCTAATAGATCAGTTTATGATCTAATGTTTCAACTGATTCCCGATGTATGAAAAGTTAACTGTAATAGGTTGAGAGACTTTAGTCCAGCAATGTCCAACCCGCAACCCTTTTAAAACAGTAATTATCTTGTATAGATTTTTATTACAATAAAATATCACATGTATAGTTAAATACATTAATATGATGTATAACACCTTATCACCTACACTCAGAAATTAAAACATATAAAATATCTTTTAACAAAGCTTCAAATGTATTACATATAATATATATGTAGGTACAGTACTGTACATACTGTTAAATATATGTGTATTTAATCATTATGTTTACAATGACAAATGTTTTTAAATTGGTGTTTTAGAATTAAATTGGTATAATGAAATTATATTTCCTTAAATTTGCCCTAGATGTATAACACCTTATCACCTACACTCAGAAATTAAAACATATAAAATATCTTTTAACAAAGCTTCAAATGTATTACATATAATATATATGTAG
>NW_019384718.1:594490-602306 GCF_000671375.1 Centruroides sculpturatus | reverse complement strand
TATCTTAAAAACACAAATGTAATTGTAACCAATTACTATTACTGATTAGAACAGCTGTATTTAACTAATTCTCTTTTATACAAATGCCTGTCTTTTCAGATTTTTTTTATAATCCTCAGTTACGTTAAGGAAATAAATGGAAATAATTGAGAATTTAAATGAACTTGAGAATCTATAATGATAAAACTAAAGATATACACTTCTCAAAAGTGAAATTACAACACCATGAAGGAATGCATTTAGCTACATGCAAATTGCAGGGCCAGTAGAGGCAACAGAGATGAGTAAGTTTGTGTATGCATTAGGTCATGTGGTACATGGTTTTGGGCTATAAAGACCGACAGCCAGCTGAAGCTGTAAATGCTATCAGTGATGGTTTGCAGAAGCTGAACTTTCAAAGAAGCATAGAAAATGCCTCGGAGATGACAGCAAGCTGAATACCATCAGTTAATGGCTGGGGAACAAGATTGTATCCTGGAGTTGTCTGACCTCGGTTTGTTGATGTGTGTTGGGCATGATGTGAGTACCTCATAACATGCCCAACACACAACAAGAAGTTGGCTCTGCCCTGCTAAATGGCATTACAGTGTTTCTGGAAAGTTTCATCAGCAGCTGGACACTCCCTGGATGACTGGATGAAAATAGTAGGTAAAGATAAATCTCTGGCTCTAATGGTATGAACCCAAAAGGACCAACCTTCCTTGCCTTCTTCACTCTTAGTCCAACTCTTATTCTTATCTACAATTTTATGCAGTTAATTAAACTGCACTTAGAGGGGTACTAAGTGCAGTTATTCTTACCTTCAAAGTAACGTCAGCTCACAAATACAGTCTACTGGGTCTAAAACCCACAGCAGTGGGGACTCTGTCCCGTTCACCAACTGAGCTAGGAGTCTACAAGACCCATTACAATTTCCATCAATTCCTTTAATCTCTCTAAGTTGCCTTTACATGCTGCAAGCATTTGAAGTACTTACTCTAAAGGCTGTGACCAGTCAACATGACTGACTTTCTGGCAGAAGCCCTAAGTATGAGAGTAGTCAAGTACATAGTGCCTCATGTTGCTGTGTGGGCACCCACAGGAGTAATAACATTGCTAGATGTGAGTACCATCCAGCAATGTGGACATGATGATGATGGATGCAGGAACATCTGCAAACATGCTAAAGAAGGAGTGAATTACACTAGTGCATGATTATACTGATGAACATACTGGCAGATTCACCAAACAGCCATGACATCTGAAGCCATCTTTTGCTGTCAACATGTGCATCTGTGTCCACCCAAACTATTTGCAACAGGTTGCGTGAAGTTGGGCTGCACATATAGCAACTAGCAACCAGGTGCCATTAATCACTCAACACAAAACTGCTCTCCTGGTATAGTATCATCATCATTGTAACTGGACCAGTGAACGGATTGGATCTTGTTTATGGATGAATCCTACTTTTGTCTGTGGAGGAATTATGGCTATGGATGGGTGGGTGACATCCTGGATAATGCTACATATCAGTTTTTTTTGCCAAGCATCACACCAGGCATAATGGTTTGGGGAGGCATTATGTTCAATCAGTGGTCAGCCCTGGTGCACATTGCTGATACTGTGACAGTGGACCAGTATGTCACATGAATTGTGGAACCTGTGGTTTGGCCACTGGTGCAGGCTGCACTGACACAGTATTCTAGCAGGATAATGCTCGACTGCATGTCACATGGTGAACTCTCACCAACCAGAAAAGAATCCTTCCATGGCCAGCAGTCTTTCTCTCCCCTCAAACACTTCATCTGATGTGAGACACACTGGAGACCACCATCATCATGTACTGTAGACAACATGATTGCTGCAGTGGACATTGCTTGGCAAGGAATACCTCAGGCATGATAGTATGCCTTGTATAGCTGTTTGTGGGGGCCATATTCATTACTGAATAAACAGATGTCTGTTGCATATGTCTTTCTCTGTTATTTTAATCATTTGTACATCTATGTCACCTCTACCAGTCCTGCAATGTGGCCACATTGCATTTTTTTTGTGGTGTTGCAATTTCACTTTTGAGGAGTGTAAAAGCAAAACATAAAATCAGTTAGTGATTAAAAATAAACATTCAAAGTATGGAGACTATCTCACTAATTACTTACATGCTTACTACACATAAATTAAATGTATTAATATACAATCGACCCCCCTATAACACTGTTGATAATTCTGTTTTATATGAATTCCATGTTGTATGTGTCACTTAGATTTTACAAATACGTGTGCCGGGCTGTGAACAGCTCACATATTTTTAGGTTAGGTTAGGTTAGGTTAGGTTTTAAATACTAATTGTTTTAATAAATGCAGTTTTAAGTAGTTTAGCAATTAAAACTGTATATAAAAGTAATTAAACAATTTAATATAAATTTAGTTATTGGTCGTGGTGTAAATATGGCTGCTCGTTTAATGATGTACTATTCAGAACATACTATCATTTGTGATGATGTAACCTATGAACAAGCAAAATCTCAACTTGGTGAAGAAAATTTTATAATTTTACCAGTAAAAAAGCTGAAAGGCATGCAGAATATTAAGGCCGTCTATGAATATCGTTTAAAAGAAACATTGTGAGTAATATTTTATAAAATTATTTCAGAAATAACGTAAAGAAATTATAAAGTACTGTACATATAATAAACTTTTATATATTTTATAATTTTGATAATAAAAAACAAATCAAATGAATTTGGATTAGAATAAAAATTTGATTTCTCATCAAAAGTTAAAATAGAAACATAAAAAAGTTTGTTTATTTTATATATGTTATGGAATTATATTTATAAAAATATTGATTCATAAATAATATTATAAAGTGCAAGATATAGTGCATTTTATATCTATTTCATCTTATAGTGTGTAAGTTATAAGATGCAACTTTTGAAAAATGTTCAAAAAATTGCTTTGTGTCTTATATGTGAAGTTGCAATCTCCCAAAGACTAATGAATTTCCCAAATGGCTTTCAGTAGATTATAGGTAACCTCTGCCTAGCCCACCTCCTGGATAAAAAAATGCGTAATTAATCAAATTATTATTATTATTATTATTATTATCAATTTTAGATAAAGTGCTTTCACATGTGTTTATGTAGAATATTTTAATGGTAAATATTAATTGTAAATGACTTTTTTAATTAAACTTGTTTTTTTTCATTTTTTTCCCCATTTATCTTTTTTTATAATCAAAATACAGTTTAAAACTTTTTGGTGCAGAGCTGCAGGATGACTTAAATACACTAAATATTCAATACTTTTTCCTAAATATTCTTTGCTGAAATAGGAGGTGCATCTTACATGACCATCTGTCTTGTATGCTGTAAAATATGGTATATTACAGATTTTGAACTTTTTATTTTTTAAATATTATGTAAGCACCAAGCTCACGATTGTATTTTTCTTGCTTATGGGTTTACCCTTTCTTATGCCAGGTAGCAAATATATGTGCATTTAATTTGAACTTTTTCTAGAATGGTCTTCAAAGAAGAAGAGCAATTGTCTCCAAAAAAGAAGACGATGACTTCGTATACAAAAAAGAGAAAATAAATTGTTACAATTAACTCAATTTATACTTTACAAAAGAACTGACAGTTTATATTTTCATCCATAATATAAATTATTTTTATTTATTACACTGTTTTAAATAAATATTCCAAATTATATTTAAAAAAATGATAATGATTTATCTATTATAGAAGTTTTAAAAGAATGCAAAGAAAAACTGATCATTATAGATCAGTACAAATAATTAAAAAAATTTAATATGCATAACTTTTTAAAAGCAACAATAATAGAAGATAATCCACAAATATATAAATGCTCAGGAGTATATAAAGCTTTCACTTGAATGACTATGACTTTTCAGCTATCACTTTAACTTCTTTCAGGACATATGTATGTCCTGAAAGAAAAATTAAATTATCAGAAAAGCACAAATGCAATTAATTAAGAAGTAAATTAACTATGAAGTACAATTTTTAAATGTTTGTCTTTAGATACACAAATTCTGTAAGCATTTATAAAATTTGCCAATAAGACTGCTGAAAGTTTTTTCATTGTGTTCCTGGTGCACTCATGAAGAATTTTAAGGTTCTTTATTGGAGAGAGACAAACTTTTATGTTTAGTTGTCACTATGTTGCCAAATCTCGGGAGTTTAAATCAGGGACTATTTGATACTGTCTCAGCCTTTTTCTGGTTTGTCCAGAGCTATCAATCTGGAAGCAAATACTTATTTAAAGTTGTCAAGCTATTTGCATATATGTACAAAGTGCACCAAACATTCATTTATTAAACTCTCAAACACAATTTGTTTCTAACAAAAATTACAGTATTCTCTCCAAGACATACATATGTCCCATCCAGTATAAATATACAGATGGGACATACACGTGACCTGGTTACCCAACTTTAATCATTCAGTTGACAATGAATCATTTAATGTATTCAATTTTAAAAATATATATATTTTTTACAATTTTGTGAAATAAAAATATCTACATTAATGTAGTTCAAAATCTCATTAATTTGTCTAATTATCATAAAACTAATGGAATTCTGATTGTAAACTTTTATTCTCAGCAAATTAATAAAGCAGTCTTTGATAAAAATTAACAAATATATTTTCTTTTGTTATAAGAAAATGTGAGCTTCTACACAAGGTTTGAATCCTCACTAAAATTCATTTTAAAATGTTTATTATAGAAAAGAGTGAGACAATTACGGGAAAAACACTTTATTAAATAAACATGACAAATGAACAAATAAACCATGTAAGCCCATTAACTATTGATGCAATGTAAGATTGACTGTTCCCAGTTGGGATCAGATTAAACATCAATGCATTCTAAGTTGGTTTCAATTTACACCAAGTAACAGACGATTTTACACCTACAGATAGAACAATTTACACCTAGACGACCACTTGGAGAGCAAGAGTGGGGATTTGATACTATCGAATGAACAATTGAGGATCCAGAAATCAATAAAAGCCCATGTCCCAAGGACATGAAGTTCTTTGCCTTCCAAAAACATAATGTTGCTTACAGCATTTCTTTTTTCAAGCTCACAATATAAACCCATTTGCTCTGTGCCCATGTTCCACTGCCTTAATTCTGCACTATCTTAATTCTGCATCTGGAGTTATTATCTGCCCTGGGGCTTTCAGATCACCATTGAATTGTTGAAAATGTCTTAATTCCATTTTGGACTATCCTTTTACCCATTTTTAGAAGTTCTTGAAAAGAATCTTGTAAGCCCTTCATTTTTATAAATAAAAAAGTTCAATTGTAAAGATGACTTGCCTCAGTGTCATCTACCAAACTCACATAATATTCTTTTCATTCATCTTGACTCAGTTTTGATATTCCCTTTTTCCTCCCCCTCTCGGAAACTTCACAAAAAAAGAAGAAAATATTTTATAATTTTTTTTGATTCTGATGAAACCATGTTGTTGTTATTAAGCTGTTTCTTTGTATTTTATTTTATTCTTTGTTTCTTTGTAGCAAAGTATTTTATAATTCAAAATTTATCATTTTCTTTAAGATTAACTGAAGTTTATTTTCAATAAAAAAATATGCCATTATAATAATTATTTTTTAATACTAAATTATAAATGAGTAAATTATAAATTCTTATTATATTAAAAGTCAAATGCAATAATATTTAATTTTGTTTTTTATTTTATTATTGCTATTTTGATAATTTGTTTTTTAAATTTTATTTTCTTTTTAGAAGAAATACAATTTTCAATATTATTAGTACAGTTTTTCTTTCTGTTATTAATTTTACTTTTCTAGAGAAAATTTGAAAGATATTGATCAGTTTGAAGAACCATGTCTAGGAATGCTCAAAGAAAAAGCTATTGTAACAGAATATTTGAAGAAAATCAAAGAAGAAACAGAACAAAAAATTGTATATTATCACGTTCTCCATCACTTTGTAATTGTTAAAGGTGATTCTGGAATTGGAAAAGGACGATTTTTATATTGGTCCTGTTTAGAAGCTTCTAATTTGCATTACAAGTATACATTTTCTCTTTTTAGTTTTGTTTTATAATTATAAATGCATAATTTTGTAATTTTTAAATTTATCTTTTATTTTTATACAATTTGATATAATTTATTTCAGAGTAATAACATGTAAAGTTAATATAGCTGTAAAAGATTCATCTTTAAGCATTGTTTCAAGAATATTAACTAAATTACTCAAATTAAAAGGGATTGCAACAAAAGTAAAGCAAAAATTGATAACAACAATGTTAAGAGATTCTGAAGAAATTCAAAATATACCATTATGTTTATTAAATGAATTATTTCAAATTCAGGTACAAATTTAGTTTATATTTTTAAGATGATAAATTCATTTCTTGAAAAAATAAATATTCAGTCAATATTTTTCTGGAAAGTTTTTTTCTTACAGTTCATTAGAAATTGAAAGAGACATATTACTGTTGCCAATAAGAAAATTAAAGCATATATTAAATTCTTATGGATGAACTTAGAATATTGTTATAGAAAACTATTTTATTGAATCTTACATATTATCGTTATTATTGCTAACAAATGACATTTAGATTAATTTCAGAATCACTTCTATTTAATAAATAGTTTTGTAAAAATATAGGCATTACATTATTCTCTTAGTTAATTAATTAAAAAATATTTTTTTTCTGACAAAAATTAAAAACAAAAAGCATTTTAAAATATTAGATTTTATTTGTATTTAATCTTCACTCTGTAATATTTTTCTAATTTTAGATTGATTTATGTAACTCTTGATGAAAGTTGTAATAAGCTGATTTGTTTCATAAGTGATTGTTCATTTGCATTTAAAATTTTTCAGCAATTTTGGAGGAAACATTTTAGCAAATATAATTTTATTCTTGTGTGCAGTATAGTTATTTGGTTGTGCTTCTTTTTAATAAAGACTTTTGTCCACAATGTAACACATTTAAATACTTAATTGCTGTTTCAATAAATAACTCTAATTATTATTTACTAGCAGACTCCGCCACGCATTGTTGTGGCTCAAAATGTATCTATTATAAATGTATAACACTTCCCCCGTATCCTATTAAAACGCCTTGACGTACCCTATTAAAACGCAATCAAACACGTAAAAACCCACATCTAAAATAATATAATAGAAGCCAAGTTCTTCACGGTAAGACTTAATTCTGTCCCTCTCCCCCACGGGGGAATATCGAAAAATCCCTTCTTAGTGTACATTCTGTTGACGTACCCTATTAAAACGCAATCAAAGACACAAAAACCCGCATCTAAAATAGTATAAATAGAAGCAGAGTTCATTACCGTAAGCCTTAATCTTAACCATCTCCCTTCAGTTTTCTGGAAAGTTTTTTTCTTACAGTTCATTAGATGAATATGCACATGCATTCGAACATGTGCATATTCGAATGCAGTGTTATGTCAAAATTTCAAAGGAATCGGTAGGAACAAATGAACATTACATTTTTATTTATATTGATAGATAGAAGATGATCCGCTTTAGTTCATTTTCACAGAAAAGCATCTCACAGAAAAGCAAACTTAGGGTGTCGTACTTGTAGCGCCATCTGTTGGACAAAAAAGCCTTAACCATAGATGATATCATTTAATTTATATGAATGTTTAACGGAATAATATACAGCCTATGTCCACCCCGAGGTTCCATTCTAAATATTGGTGAAAGAATTTTTGAAATTGGGTGAGTAGTTTCGGAGATTACCTGCTGCAAAGAAACTTACATACATACATACATTACCTCTTTATAATATTAGTATAGATA
>NW_019384718.1:573512-594174 GCF_000671375.1 Centruroides sculpturatus | reverse complement strand
ATATCATTTAATTTATATGAATGTTTAACGGAATAATATACAGCCTATGTCCACCCCGAGGTTCCATTCTAAATATTGGTGAAAGAATTTTTGAAATTGGGTGAGTAGTTTCGGAGATTACCTGCTGCAAAGAAACTTACATACATACATACATACAAACATTACCTCTTTATAATATTAGTATAGATAAAATTTATGTGGATTTTAAAAAATTTAATCTCAGAATATTCAGATTATATATTAAGTTTTATTAGAATTTACTAAATTTACAAGTGTTCAAACCATTGTTTTCTTGGATTTTTCCAAATTTTGTTATTATATATTCAAATACAAATTTTTTAAGTATTAAATATATAGTGTTTTTTTTGTCTGTAATAATTTTTTTTATATTAGTAATAAACTTAAACAGTAAAAATTTCTAATTGAAATTGTCTGTAATTTGAATTATTCATAGATATATTTGGTTTATTAAAACTCAGTTAATTTTGATTTTTTTAAAATAGTTTCCTTATCCAAAGGAACCACTTCCACAAGACCAAACAACAGTGAAAAATATGCTATTTGATTTATTGCTAGCAATGTTTCAAAAGGTAAATTTATAAAAAATATAATTTTTGTATTTATTGAAGTAGTAAAGAGTATTAATAATAATATCTCTCTTGTTAGTCACCATTTTGTTGAGATGAGAGAGCTCAGTAGTTTCAATGAACCGTATATGCTACTGATGAGAATATAAACATCAAACATGGTGGGCACTCATGCTAGTAAGTTTTACAGGGATAAATAAAGCAAAGAGTAACTCACAAGCAGCATCTGACTCAGAATGGTGGCTGTTAGACAGCATTTGTTCCCTATGTTAGGAATGGCTGAGTTACAAACATTTAGCTATAGGTTTATAAGCAAACCACTTCTATAGAGATAACAAAAAAATGCTAGGATGTTATAATTTGTTGCACTTATGAAGTTGAGCAACATTTGAGCACTTTTCTTCTTATCTTGAAAAAATTCTTTCATTGTTATACAGTTTTCAAAGCATTGATGATAATATTTTGAATGTTTCCTTCTTCAGATTGAAGTTTTTAAAGGGAAGTATGTGGGAAATATTGATAATGGTTTGAGGTTGATTGTTGTTTCCTCTGCCTACAGAAGGTTTCTAGACAGTTGAACTGATAATGATCAGTTTATGAGCATTTGTTGATTTTTATTCATAGGATTTGATTAGGAGTTGCAGTTGCTCCTGATTCATTTTGATATCCAGAGACAAGGAAAACTTGGAACGATGGAAAGAAATAAAAAATTAATGATAAGCGGATATACTCACAGTCGAATGCATTGACAATAATGGCTCAGAATCATGTTTGATAAATGTTTGTTTGATAAGTTAGTTCGTGATCTTTACCTCATTGCCAACTGTTGTGTATTTAATTTGAAATGGCTGAGTTGAACCTGACATATCAACAGAAAGATGTTGAATGGAGTGTGGGAAAATCCATGTTTTAAATATGTATACTGCTCAAGCACACATGGAGATATATGCCACAAAGCAACTTAAACAAAAGATACAATACTTAAGATACAAACAAATTCCTCATCTGTACCTACTACAACATCACAAAATTAGAAATAGATATAAGTGCATACACACAGAGACTACATAACAACTACATACAAAAATGCCTACATCTTACTGTTACAGAACAGAAGAGTTTTGATCTGAAAAGAACAATTATACAAAACAATCTTATTCCATACATAATGCTTGAACATATCAAATAAAAAGTTGCAGAACAGACACAATAACATCGCCAAACATTAAATTGCACAAAAAATTGCATTCTCATTGACAGTACTTCAAAAGGAGTCACTCTTGAAAACATACACAGTGTAACATGATGACCAATGAAAACATTAGCAATGTAATGAGTTACGAGTGACACTATAGAAACAGAATTAATTAACATTCTCATAAAGTTACTCCAAGAAACTCTCACTAAATATACTTACTTGATGAAAGACAACAGCCATACACATCACATATTATTTTCATCACTAACATCATATCCAGTAACAATTAAATTATATGATAGATATTAATCTGATTTCATATTTCCAAGTTTAAAATATTTTAATGATAAAATATCCCTTAACATATATTCAATAAATATATGTTTACTTATTTTTGGTTTTAAATTTTAGTTAATGGAAACTCAGCCACTTTTTATAGCAATTGATGATGCACATAATATGGATGATGATTCTTGGAAATTGTTATACAATGCTGCTCGTGCTTATCATCATCTTATTTGTATAGTAGCAACTAGTGTGACTGGTTTTAACAGAAGTGTTGTTAAGAAAATAATGAAAGGTCAAGTTACAACCATTATTTTGCAGCCTCTTGAGTCAAATTTTACAGGAATAATTGCCTGTCATTTTCTTAATGTTATTGGAATTCATAAGAAAATAAATGAGTAAGAAATTTTTTAAGTTAGATAATTTATAATTTAAGGTTAGATTTTGAAATATAATTTTGAAAAACATTTTAAAATTTAAAAGCTTTTTTTTATATTTAAAATTGAATCATAAAGAGAGAATTTATATATTATAGCTTTTTAATAAAGCATGCTAAAGGGAATCCACAATGGATTAAAGAATTGTTATTGTGTCTTGAAGCCCAAAAGCTCATCAAATGTACATCGTATCCATTAACTGCTAAATTATATGATAGATATCAATCTGATTTTATTTTCCCATGTAAAAAATATTTTAGTGATAAATTTTATAATAAAGCATGGATTCCAATGGAAAAAGAAGCTCCACCAGAAAGTGTTGGAAATATGAAAAACATAACTTCAACTCCTGTATGTAGCATTTAAAATTATCATTATATTTATAATAGGTGCATTGTCTGATAAAAACACATAAAACAGCTTTGTTCAAAGACAGTTTAACAACTTCCATTTTAAATTAGATGCCAAGTGTGGTAAAATTTGGGAGTGTTGAAAACAAAATTTAAGATGGCTGCTACAAAACAAAGTATTTGTAAAATTTTTTAGATAGAATTATGTGTCATTTGACTGTCTTAAATTTTGTAACTTCATTTACAGTTTTGTCATTTTTGAGTAAACATTTTGATTTTTATAAAAATAGGCATTTTAAAAACAGCAACATAGCAGTAGAACTGGCTTTTTTTTTCAAAATCAAAAATAAATTAATCAACTTTCAGCAGCCTAACTGAAGAAGTTTTATCAGGCAATGCATCCAATGACTTAAATGTAATAAATTAATACAGTGAAACCTGGATTTAGCAGACACCTATATTTAGTAAACAAAACTTCTGGTCCAAGTATAGCAATATAACTAAGTTATTAACATATTTTTACCTTGATTAAACAGACATTACTTTCTACAAACAATGGATAAAAATTTGCTTCTCTATCTATTCTTTGAACCTAAGTTAAGTGGATTATACAATAGATTACATGTTTCCATAATTATCAGTTAAAAAACACGCTTATCTGGTCCTTAATTACTTATATTTTTGTCCACTTTGGATATTCTTGTGAACTAGGACTCGTAATACTGAGGGAAGAAACACACAATTTCAATTAAAATATATTTATTATAATGTAATCTTAATCATAATTAGCATAACTCTTCAATTAATGTTTTCAGTAAGGACTTCTTCTCATGTTGCAAAATTGTTATCTCATCTGGACTGAAGTTTCTCTAAGAGGCTTTCAATAATAGATTTAGCTTCAGCAAGAGTGACTTTATCACCTTCTATAGCACAAATTGTTGCATAAAACATTTCAAATTGACATTCTAGAAATGTGGCTATTAGCTCTGAAACTGGATTAGTAAAGAAATTTTTCAGAAGCAGTGGTAGTTTATCAAAGGAAAAGAAGTAGGACCTTAGAACTTCGTACATTGCATTCATCCTTTTGAGAGCAGGGTATAGAGACAACCATTGCATTTTTGAGTGTCCTAACATTGTCTTTTATTCGGTATTCAAAAAGTCACAAAAACCTTTGAGTGTATGTACTCTAACAGAATAAATATAAAAATGCTAATATAGTTCTTCAATAACAGCTTGTACATCCATGTGCAATGCATCAGCTGCACAATGTATAACATTATTTATGATATGGGATGAACATCAAACACCTATCAATCTACAATTCAGTTTTGATTTCAATTTATCAAAAATATTGTTCTTTTCTCTTCTAGACTTACCACCAAAATTTGTATTTTTACTATATGCTGACAAGGCAAAAACTATCTTATCAACATTCCACTTTGTCACTAGTTGCCATACATATTCTGTAAGCTAGTCTACAGTTTAATATGGTAAATCTAAAAACTACAGAACCATTGTTTTGATGCCTTCTTCCGGGATGAAGTATTGAACTAAAACTGGAACTATCTTCAAAGCACCATGGTTGGAACTGTTGATCAATATTTACTCATAAGTAGCTTTTTTGAGTTTGTTTCTGAAAACAGCCATATAGTTCATCATATAGTTTCCAAATTATTTCAATGTGTAGTCAATTAAACAGAAACTCTGGTTGTGTATGCATATATGATAAGCAAATGTAGCTTAATGGCCATCAGCCATGATATTGTATATTTTGTATATTTTATTTTGAATTAATCCTAGCCTTCCTTCCTGTTTCTTTGTTCTGAATTCCTTCTAGAACTTCCTTGTCTAACCCTTTTGCCCATGGATAGAATTATCTTTTCCACAAATAAGAAGAACAAAAGAGGGAGTGGGGCACTGGGGCCAAATGGACAGAAAAAGAGTCAGTTTGGGTGAGAATCCCAAAGAGGTAGGCAGGAAAAAGGCAGTGCTCCAGAAATTGAGAAGGACAATCAGAGACTGCGAGTTGCTGAGGGATCAAAGAGAAAAGATTATGGACAGAAAACCTTGAGAAAAGATGACAAAGTAGAAAAATAGACAAAAGGTTATGATAAGAAAAGGGTCACAAATAAGAGGGAGATCCGAAGTTGTGTCCTACCCAAGAGCATGTCGCTATGAAAACCTTGGGTATTTCTATTCATTTCCTTATCCTTCCCTATTTCTTCTATTTCTCTATCTTCCTTAATTTAAGATAGTTATAAGTTAGTGTAAGTTAATATGACCCACGTCTGACTGTCGCACGCATGTGAATTAACTATTTGGAGGACAAGTACTTAATGCCTATGTATATAAAATTCATAAAGTTGTAAAGTTGGGATCTGATGTAAAGAACCTGTTTGGAGAGCATTAAAATACTTTGTGCTGTGAATAGTATTAAGTTTTTGTTTGTACCAATTTTGCTTGCGGAATTAAATACCTCTCGTTATGAACATCACAGCTTCATCAGCTGCAAGATTTTTTTCTATTTCATCTATTGCTTTTTTTGGAAGAAAAATCAGACACTTTAGTATGTACATTTTCATTTGCTGATAATTTGTCTCTTTGTAGTGATGTGCTGCATGATGTCTGATTGGCCACCATGTTGTATACTGAATATTGCATTACATACAGTGCATTTCACTTTATCAGTGACTTTGCTATCACAATTAGGTGTAATCAGTCCTTAGTTATCTCAGTTATCGTGTCACTCCATTTAGAAGGGTGCGTAAATGCTCTTCTAACCAACGCCTGGAATGCTGCAATTTTATAATTGTACGGGTCTGCTGAATTTGCCGGTATAAACCATGGGATGTAGCTGGGTTTATAATATATACCCATATCAATACTTCCACTGTTGAGCATGATGTTTATGTCCAGGAAGTGTGCATTGGTGGTAGTTAATTGATCTAGTTTCAGCGTCAGCCCATATGGATTTTTGTTCATGTGGCTCAAAAACTCATTGATGTGTGGTTTCGTTTTCCAGAGAATGTGCTACAACTCCATATTCCAATTTAACAACAAGACCTATTTACAAAAACGAGGGGTACCCATGGGCAGCCCGCTGTCTAGCGACTTATGTGAGCTGGTATTACGTAGATTGGAATAAACAGTCATACCAAAGTCTAATATAATTATTTATAATTATATTAGACTTTGGTACAATTCTAATATAATTATTTATAAGAGATATGTGGACGATGTCTTTATTCTCTGGAAAACGAAACCACACATCAATGAGTTTTTGAGCCACATGAACAAAAATCCATATGGGCTGATGCTGAAACTAGATCAATTAACTACCACCAATGCACACTTCCTGGACATAAACAACATGCTCAACAGTGGAAGTATTGATACGGGTATATATTATAAACCCAGCTACATCCCATGGTTTATACCAGCAAATTCAGCAGACCCGTACAATTATAAAATTGCAGCATTCCGGGCGTTGGTTAGAAGAACATTTACGCACCCTTCTAAATGGAGTGACACGATAACTGAGTTACAGAATATAGAATGCATTGCAGTCGCACATGGATACAGAAAAGAACTAATACAAGGACTGGCAAATGCCTATTTATGAACACATGAAACACGAGAGGCACCCATTACTCAAAATGCTAATCAAGATTCAAACAGAAGACTCAACATCATTGAATACAGCAAACAATTTCAAGCGTTATATAGAGAAATTGCAACTAAAACGAACACCAAGGTAGCGTACCGAAGAACCCCCAATATATATCAATTACTACGTAATGCAAAAGACAAACAGAACGATCTTAGAGCTCCGGGGTATATAGTATTCCTGTAAAGGATGATCGATTTAAACAAGAAATGGTATACATCGGCTCCACGAAACGTTCAATCCAACAGAGAATTAACGAGCACAAATATGACATAGAACATGCTCGTTACACCACTGCACTATCCACCTACGCAACTGACCCGGATATTCACGCAGAACTATCAAAAGCCAAATTAATAAATAGAGCTTTTAATATGGACCACATCAGAGCCCTTGAAGCCCTGGAAATCTACAAAGCCAGCAGGATGGGGAGATGTATAAATACCAAAGACGGCAACACGCTTTCTTATGCATGGCGTTACGCAGGCCTGCCATAAGCGGGCGTGCACCGCACGCGGGGGCAAATCGAGCGATCGGTTACGTAATATTCAAAGTCATTGTCATAATACCCACCCTACTTATACCATAAGAAATGTCTTCGCATGGAGAAAAAAATTCTGACTGGCGCGCAATTATTATATTCTTATTTATATTATAGCGTTAAAGCGCCTCTATTGGCATTTATCAGAATTAAGATGCAATGTGAAACATCAGTCGGCAGGTTGAAGCATCCGGCGGTGCCCGAAAGCCAAGTACCCATAGTCATGCTCTATGACAGAAGTTGATAGGACTGGCGATAATAGGGAATCCCTACAGAGTTTCCTTTTCAATTTGTACTTGTACGCATTTGAACAGTTCTATCGCATATCAAATTGCAATTATTTTGTTAATAATTTTTCTGACATGGTTCTAAGTATAATTAATCATATTTTAACTTGGTTAGCATTTAAATCTGAAGCGTAAAGATGATTCGAGTAGTGAAACAGACATTGATGGTATTGATTTGTATGATTGAAATCTGTACTTTAAAGTTGCATTTTCCAGAAAACCGTTCTAATGATCCACAAACCCTATTACAATAACTTTTTACTAATGACTTAATAACAACATTTCCTAACACAGCAATAGCACTAAGAATATTACTTACATTGTTGGTTTCAGTTGCATTTGGTGAAAGGTCCTTTTCAAAGTTAAAAATTTTAAAAAACTATTTAAAATCAACAATGTACTAGCAAAGACTAAGTAATTTAGCTATAGTTTCAATTGAACACGAAATCTTAGACAGCTTGGATACAAGAAAATTGATAGCAGATTTCGCAAACATAAAGGCAAGAAGAGTTAAATTTCTGTAAATAAATATTTATATGATTTTACACTTAAGTAAACAAAAATAACTTAGTAATAATAAATAGTTTTTCTTTATAAAGTATTTCTTTTCTTTTTTCACACCCTTATGAGACAACACTAAAGAGCCTTACTGGCAAGCTCAGCGTAGGTAGTCGTAATTAAACAGGGGGCGGCATAATCGGTATTGCACACGGGCGTTCAAACAGGTAGTGGTGCCCCTGGCGTTACGTATGCGAAGAACAACAAAATGATGATGATACGTAACACGCGCATGAATTTGATTATATTTGGAAACTAAACGTTCATTCTAAAAATGGAATCCAAGTATTTTAACCTGAAGCAGGCCTCAACTGAGGCCGAAAATGTTTGTTTTTACGAATAATTTACAAGTACCGGATAATAAAGGTTTAGTAAGTGCGATTTTATTAAAAAGAATAATTTTATTATATCAGAAAATCACAAAATTAAAGCAAAAAATAATATTTTATTGTTCTTGTTTCTTAAATTAAGATTTGAGTGTAAAATTTCAGATTAAAAAAACTGGATATATACATATCCAGTTTTATATATATATATTATTTTCTAGCTTATTTGTGATACTGCACCTGCTACAGACTTAGAAAAAGTTGATTTACCTAAAACAATGGAAGGTAAATGAGAATTTTATAATTTAATTAACAAAGAATAACTTTTTGAATAAATTATAATAGAGTAACAGTTTACTTTCTGTCAATTTTACAACAGATTTAATTCAGCAAGGTTTAAACATTATTAAAACAAGGCAGCAAGTTTTGTTAAAAACTGCAGCAACTCTTCAAACAGAATTTGATGTTGAATTACTTGCTAAAATAAATCCAGATCTACCAATAGAAGAGGTAATTTATTTAAATTAATTTTTAAAATATTTTTATAAAACAGTTTTAAAAATATTTTTTCAAAACAGTATTTAAATAAGTATTTATTATTACATGCCCACTTATTAATCTTCTTTGTCTTAGCTTTTTCCTGTGTTTGTATGGGGTCAGCATTTTCATCTTTAATTTGTTTTCTCCACTTCTTTCTATCCAGGACATCCCCATCCCCTCTCCAAAATCCTCTATTACCTTGTCTCTCCATTTCAGCTTTAATCTTCCCTGTTTCCTCCACCCTATCACTTCCAACTTCCCAATCCTCTTTTCAGTATAGTCTTCACTTCTTCTCACATGTTCAAATCATCTTAATCTACTTCCTGCATTTTCTTACTTACAGGACTCACCTTGACTGTTCATCTGATGTAATCATTCCTATTTCTGTTCTTCTTTGTCACACCACACATCCATCTCAGAATTTTTATCTCTGCTGTCTCCATCTTTTCCTGGCTACTGTAATTACCCAAGTTTTAAGCACTGTACATCATTGTAGGTCTTACCATGGTTTTGTATAATCTTTCATTTTGTAGCTAATTTTCTTATCATACAGCACCCCACTTGTCTTCCTTCAGTTCAACCATCCACTCTGAACTCTATGCTGAATTTTTGCACTCATTCCTCTATCACTTGCTACATATGATCCATAATACTTAAATTTGAAAGATGTTATTAACTTTTTACCCTGGAGTTGTATATAACTTCACCAGATGTCATATACTATCTTTGCTCTGTTAATCTTCATGCCTCTCTCCCTCAGCACTTTTCTCTATTCTACCAGCTTTTTTCTACCTTATCTCATGATGTTTTGCACAGCACAATATCTTCCACAAACAGTATACTCCATGATGTCTTGCTCTTCTCATCTTCCACCAATACATCCACCACTAAATTGAAAAGAAATGGGTTAAGGACTGAGCTCTGGTGCAGTCCAACTCTCATAGTGAATTCCTCTGTCAGACCTATATTATTCTTTACTTGAGTCATTGTTCCCTTATGTATTTCCTTTACAAGTCTTACATACTTTTCTGTTATTCCCTTTTCCCTCATATATCTCCATGCTTCCTGTCTTAGGCATCCTATTGTATACTTTCTCCAGGTCTATGAATACCACATGCAGTTCTGCTTGTATCTCTCTCTAGCTTTCCATCAACTGCTTTATAGCAAAGATTATATCTGTTGTTCCTTTATCCAGCATGAAAACAAACTGCTCCCCATCTATAGCTGTCTCTTGCTTTCCTTCCACAATTCTCTCGCAGATCTTCATTGAATGCAATATCAGTTTAATTCTTCTGTAATTTCCACATTCCTGCACATTTCCTTTTCCTTTATAAATTGGCACCAAAATATTTTTCCTTCACTCATCTGGTATCTTCTCTTACTGCTGTGGCTTTTCCATAAGGTCACATACAATATCAATGCCCTTTTCACCCAAACATCTCCATACCTCAGCTGGGATCTGATCATCTGTTGCTTTCTTATTCTTCATTTTTCTAAGTGCCCTTTTCGACTCCTTTTGCTTATATCTGCTGTCATTCCTTCATTTGCTTCCCCATCCTTATATAGAACTCTTGGGTTTTTGTCATTCATTGGCTTCCTAAAAAATTCTTCTATCTTTCCTTTATCTTCTCTTGGTAACTCTTTACCATTCCCATGTTTTATCTGTTTTATTGACATGATTTTTTTTGATGTCTTGTCCCTTGCTTTCACAATTCTTAATGTCCACTTATTAATATAATATTTATATCATTTATTGTTGGTTATTTTAATTCAAGGGGGACAAATGACAAAATGATTTAATCCACAAGTTTTTATTTTACAAAACTAACTCACTATATATACAATGCACAAAAGAATTGATGAGACAAAGATGAACATCATATTTCTATTAAAAAGACAATGCACAAAATAGTGGTGACCTCTTCAGACTGTAAACATACAACAAAGAAAAAAAACTGTAATAAACAATAGTACTTTTTAATTAAACATACAAGTCAAACTAGTTTTTGTTAATGTTCTGCCATGTTTCTTATAAATAAAGACCCTTTCAGTTTCAATCCAACAACGTTTACTTGTAATTTATTAAAACAAAAGAATACACAGAGACTTGGCTCTGCTTAACGTACACCTCTAGTCTCTTAACTCTTGCACCAACTAACCACTGCACTGGAGCCAAATACACACAAATGATCAATGCGGATTCTCTTTCCTGTTAATACTTCAATTGGAATTCTGTCTGTGACATTGCTTTTTCCTGTCAAATTGATGACATGAACTGCTGTATGTATTGCTTCAGCCCACAAGTTTTTGTCAAGTCCTCTTGCATGTAGCATGGATTTTGCTAGCTCAACTACTGTTCTATTATCTCTTTCTATTTTTCCATTTTGTTCAGGAGAATACCCTACTGTTGTCTGATGACAGATGCCCTTACACTCTAAGTAATTGGACAATTTTTGATTCACAAACTCATGTCCTCTATCACTACGAATAGCTTTCACTGTTTTTCCTGTTTGATTCTCTATATATGCTATGAAGTTCTTTACTTGGTCAGGTGCTTCTTCTTTTGCTTTTAGTGTTTTTACAGCTCAAAAATTTGAAAAATCATCTCTGAACAGGATGTAGTATTTGGAGCCACTTATAGAAGTAATTTCCATTGGTCCTCCAATATTCACATGAATTAATTCTCCTATTTCTTGAGTGCCAGTTTCACTTTTGCTAAAATGAAACCTATGAGCTTTTCCCATCATGCAGCCTTTACAGATATTATCTTCACATTTATTAGTCACCTCAATTCCCATTTGCTTTAATACATCTTTTACATGTCTTTTATTCTGATGTGCCAGTTTTTTCTGCCACAGTTGCAAAGGATCAATGGCATTCACTACATGTACTTCTCCCTCTTGGATTACTACTACTGTCATAAGCATGTGGTACAGTCTTCCAACTTTTAGGCCTTTAGCCACAATTTGTCTGTTTCTTCTTAGAAGACATTTTTCATTATCAGACTCATAAGTGAGTCCTTTCTCAACTAATTTTGTGATAGAGAGTAAATTTCTTTCACATTTGGGTACATGAAGAACTCTTGTTAGCTCTACACTTTTATATGCACATCTGCCGAGAGAAAATTTCACAGCTATGGACCTTCTCCAATAGCCAGCATCTCAGAATCATTTCCCACTTTTATCACTACAGAAGAGGTGTATTGTTTGTATTCTTTGAACCATTATTTCCTGCTTGTCATATGATCAGTATCTGTACTATCAGCAATCCATATATCTAGTTTGGATTGCATTTGATTTCTTCAAGTGACCCATGCTTCAGTTTTTTCTTGGTTTACTACACTAATGTTAACTCCTTTTTCCGTTTTTGCACTTTTTTGGCAATGTGTCTTTTCATTCCACAGGTTCTACAGATAGTAAAACATTGATTTTGTTTGTGTCCTTGCTTATTGCATCCAAAACAAACTATACCAGTTGTTGTTCTTCTTCTGTTCCCTTTTGAGTTTTTCCAGTTCCCCTTTTTACTGTATCTGCTGTTACATTTTAGAGCCTCAGCCTGTCCATTGTCTTTCTCAATCTCTCCCTGTTTAAGCCTGGACTCTTCCAGTTTTAATCTTGCCATCAGAGTCTCAAGATTTCTTCTGTTCTCATCCATAGATTCCCACGCTGTCATAAAGTGTTTATATTCTGATGGAAGGACTATGATTACTTCATCTTCTGAATCATCATCTTCAGTTTTGTCAAAGATTTTCATTTTTTCTCTTATTCCTTCTAATATGGAAAACATAAATGTTATAGATTCTCCATCTTCATATTTAAACAAGTGATACTCCTTTAGTGCAATTTCCTTTAACAGATATGACTTTTTCTCATACATGATAAGTAGCTTGTTCCACATTTCATTTGATGTCTTACAATTTCTTATTGCTGAAAGTGCCTCTCCTGTTACTGTACTGCCTATCACCAGTTTGGCAGTTTTTTCTGCTTTGGACCAGATCAACAACTCTTTCTTGTATTTTTCTTTCTCTGTTGTATTAACATTGTTGCCAGGGTGTTCTGGCTTTTTATGCATTCCAGTTACAACTTCCCAGCAGTCCATGCTGTCTATTATTATTTTAACTTGAAACTTCCAGTTTTTCCAGTTATTTTTTATCAATTTTTCTATACCTATATTCATTGTTTTCATCTCCAAATATTTAGCAATTAATTTTAAATGAGCTAGAGGAACAAAGAAGCTGACTTACACGTAGTAATGGCGGCTTTTCGTTGGGTCTAGTCTGACACAACAAAACAACAACTCGGTTATCTTTGACGAATCTGATGACTTCTGTGTTGAATCTTTAGTCACAATCACTCTCTGCTACCATGTTAATGTTCTGTCGTGTTTCTTATAAATAAAGACACTTTCAGTTTCAGTCCAATAACATTTACTTGTAATTTATTAAAACAAAAGAATACATGGAGACTTGCTCTGCTTAACATAACCTCTAGTTTCTTAACTCTTGTGCCAACTGACCACTGCACCCCCTCGCATTCTCCCTGGATTTTACTTACTAAATTAAATACTCCCAGCAGTTTTAATAAATATAATGGACCAACAAACATATCTCATCAATCACTTAGTGTGGAGATGAAATTGCCAATCTTAATATTTATAAATGTGTGATATTATATTTGTAGATGAATGTTGGTTTATAACATTAAGGAATTGATTTATACTTTAGCCATTATTTATTAAATTATAGATTTTACAATTTTATTTACATAAATTAGAATTTTTAAGTGAGAAAAACTTCAGATGTAAAATTTTAAAATTTGTTTTGTATATAACTTTCCACATTTAAAAATTGAAAGAGAATTAAAATTAAATTATTTTAATAAAAAATATTTTATGTGTTTCTTATAAATTATATCAACAAATAAAAATTATTTAAGCATGATCAATTTTATATGTATTTGTATTTTTTATACTTTATACTTACATTATTTGTACTTTATATTTTTTTAAATTATATAGATAAATCAAGATATTAATGATATGATAAATCATCATTTCATAGAATATGTTCAAAAATCAGATGAAGAAAATATAAACAAATTAATAATTCCAAGTTTTATTTATTCTACTGTATATGAATCTATGACAAATCAACAAAAAATTACACTTCATATAAGAATTGCAACATGTCTTGAAAAGAAGAGTATTATTTGTCCATCATGTAGTGAAACAAAACATATGTTAAAGAATGATAGAAAAAATATTGATATAACAAAAGATATTGTTGAAGAAGAAATGTAAGATAGAAAAATTATATAAAGCTTTATATTTTTTTATATTTAATTATTCTAATGAATTCACTGTATATTATGTAAGATATAATTACATTTGTTTGTTAATTTACATTTATATATTCTATAAAGTATTTGGAGTGTTTTGTCTGGCATCTTACAAGGAGTAGTGCAAATAGTCATGTACCATGTTTTGTTTCTATTCCACAATTGCAAAGTAAATATTGGCAAAGTACCAGATAATCTTTAACTAACAAGTAAGTCTATATATTGACAAACATTACTATTCTGCTTACTGGAGTCTTAAAGGTAAAACTATATATTTTTAAGACTTCAGTAAGTAAAAGAGTAGTATGTATCAGACAGATAAGATTTCCTGCTTGATGTGTAGATCAAACATGATCTGAACCTGATGTTTCATCTGTATTACTTTGCAACTATATTCTATTCTGTTCTTCTAGTTTTACTCCAGCAATTTTTTCTTCTTTACATAGTATTAATAATGGCTTTCCTAAACAACAAATTTAATGTTCATTATAACTAGTTTTAAAAAAATTATAATTGACTAAAAGCTAAATTTCTTATTGCAAAAATTATTATAAAAATTTTATGTTTCCATAACTATTTAATATTAAAAACAAATTGGAAAGGAATATATTATTTATAATTTGTTTCCAGTTTCATTGTTATATTTTATATTATGTTAAATTATTTTTCTAATGGTAACTATAGTGTTATCATCATCATATTTACATTGTTTTCAAATAGTGAAAGTTTTGAATTTTATTGAAAAATATATAATCATTTAGAAAGTTTATTTCACAAATTGTTATTTTCCTAATAATAGCCTACTGTTATTACTTGAATACATAGTTGTTCATTTAAGCATATATTAATAATTTATAATCCATAATTACACCATTTGCTTCATGAAAATTTCAATGAACAAATAGTCAAGATTAGGGTGCCATGTATGGTACTTTGAATTTAACTTGTTTCTGGAGTCAGTTTGAAGTCCGATTCAACTTTCTCTTAGAAATAATGGAAATGAATTAAACCATTCCCAGATCCTAAACAATAATTTTAACTCATTTTGATAAACTTAACAACAACTACACATATTTAAAGTAAAAATAATACAATTATATGCCCTAAATAATAAATTAAAACATGAAAATGATAAATAAAATACATAAATACTGTATAATAAAATGAATATTGCTTTTACTGTACCTCAGTGAGGAGTGATGATTCTCATGTACAGTATCTGGTAGAGAGGAGGAGAAAGGTTACTGGTTTGGAGGGAGAGTCACTTTCCATAACATACCAAATAACTGTCCTTTTGGTATTCTCTCTCTCTCTTCTTCATCTTTGCATTACTGTTGAGGGTTTTCATCCATTTTCCCTTTTTTCCTCTGTCAGAAAGATTTAATATATTCTGGCAATGGCAACTTTTCTTTCCAATGTACTCTGGAATTGGCAACTTTTCTGGATGTTCTTACAGCAAGACATCATATTATCATTGAACAAGTCAATGCCATCTTCAAATTTACTGTAAAAGGATGTTTCTCTGTTTTTGTAATCTCTCTCCATTTTTATGTGAAATAATGGCAGCTGTGTCATTTGCAAATCCTTAGTCTGTCCAAGAATCTGTTCTGTTGTTGTTAATTCTAAAAAGCTCATTGTTCATTATATTTGATAGTCCTGGTCCTGATCTTGACCCCTGCAGGCATCCTCTGTCAATAGTGTGAGAATTCGGACGCAAGTGAAAATTTTTACACTGTACTGCATCACATCAAAGGTGACTTTCATCATCCGAAGAAGGACTCCCCTCACACCAGGGATCGCTCGATTATAAGGTAACTGCGATGTTCACATAAATGACCAATTAGCAATAAAGAATATATGTTGCTGTATAGAGGGTGAAAGAAAAGGTCATCAGCGAGGGTAAAACGAAATCCCGTGATCCCCCATAAGTCTGAGCAACCCAATGGGAAGGCGATTGAAATGACATATAAGGCAATGAATTTTTCTAAGATGGTGATATATCTAGAGAACTGTCAAATTCAAGTAAACAACATACACTGCAAAGACAATTATGTCAGAAAAAGTCCCACATATTTCCCACGCTAATTGGGTATAAAAAGGGGTCGAATTTGCTCCTCCGGGAGGACAGCCGAAGAACCCCTCCGAGCAAACATCTCCATGCAGAACTCTACAGTCGGAGAGCAATGGAGCATCCACCCTCTACGGACATAGCCGAGCAGACATCAAGGGACATCAGTTCCATACCGCCAAACTGTCCATCGCTCCATATTGCCATCCAAGGGAACTTCGATTGGAAACCGACGTCCCAGTTGCATCCTACCAACGCCCTATACGAAGAGATTGCATCCTACGAAGTAAACCCTTGCCCGAATTTTTGTCTCTCTCTCTCCTCACGTCCCTCTTAGAGAGGTCTCTCTCAATCTTTAGGTTAGGTTAGAACATAGATATAGAATAGATTCCTTTTATTATTTACGCGTGTGTATTTTATGCTTTTTCCTTTGATATGTATAATCTCTTAGTTGTTTAGTAAAATGTGTTGTTATTTTCCAACCTGTGTAGTTATTTGGACACCTCGTTACGGCCTCACTACCCCTCCCCACTCAGTTAACAAGGCCATCCCTGACAACAAAGCCAATAAGTGGGGAGAAGCTTACCGCTCTAACCCCCTCAGTTCACAATAGTTTTTTTCTATTTTGGAAGGTTGATTGAAGACTCCTGCTGTTCTGTTGTTCAAATAGCTTTTAAGGATAATATAAAGGTTCTTTGGACAGTACAGAAAAAATGTCTGAATTTTTAAAAATTTCTCAATGTTTCAAGGTTGCCGAGTCCAAAAAGGTAAAAAATCTTGAGTGGTCATTTTTTTTATCAATCGCCATACTTTTCCTCTGTTATATATAACAAAGCTGGGAAAGTAAAACATTAGCAAAATAAAATTTCTGTAGAAGTTACCAAAGTTGACTGATTCTATTGAATACAATAGAAACAATAAGCTTAGTTTAGTCAAACATTCAAAAACAATTGACTAATTGTTTATTTACAATTGTACTAAACTATTAATTCTCATGCATAGTTTGTGGATTGCAGCAGGACAGGCCACAAGTTTGCTGACTTTTAGCATCACTAAACAATTAATGCACCAAATTTTAGCATTACTTTAACTCTGTATAATGTATACAGAGTTAAAGTATTATCTTAGATTTATATTGTAATTTAGATTATAAATTTTTTTATAATAATCAGTTACATAACAAAAAATTTTTATTTGTTTATAATTTAAATTATCATATTATATTTAGTGTGGGGGCCAGTGTGGATGTCAGCCATATTATATATATGTATTTGTAATTGTATATAGTTATAATTCTATTTTATTCTTGCAATTTCTTTTATTCCCTTTGTCTATCCTTTCTAAAACCTTCCAAGATGACCATTATCGCCTTTGGGTTGGATTAGCCATTCGGAGAATCAGTAAAAACAATAGCCGGTGAGGTGGCCTGAGAAGTAATGGCTGGGAGACGAGTCACTTTTTTGATGCGACACGGAGAGAGTCAGACATGTCAAACAGAGTACCGAGTGTGACTTTGTAGCAAGGACAAAAAGAATTTTTGTGATAGTCAAGTAAGGGACTGAGGAGGAACTACGTTCGAATAATAGGCTTGCAGACAACTCCAAATAGGTCAAAAATTGTCCTAAGGAAGCGGAATCTCCATGATTAAAGATAGGATGATTGGCATATTTGAGAACTTCCAGAAGGAAAAGGGAATTAAGAATAGTGAAAGAGAGAGCCATTGTCATTGAAGAAAAATCCTACCCAAAGCGCATATCAACTGAAAGAAAGGAAGGTCCTGGTGAAGTTGCGGATCCGCAAATACTCAATTAACTTTCTAAATAAAGGCGCAAAAGTCTATATTGTCAGCCTTGCTGCTTTGCTACGTGCACTATCGCTCGGCGGCAAGAGCGACGTTGCCGTTCAGTGCGGCACGCGCTACACCCCTTCTCTACACAGCACCCCCCACCCTTTAACCTCTACTGATCTAATTGCCAGTTGACTTTCCGTTCTCACTAAACAAAGTGTCTTCGCGCTAAATAAAATAAGTAACTCCTATCCTAGTCCTGGTGCATAATTCTAATTTACGGTCGGTTGTGACGTCAATGAATCATGTGACGGAACGATCTCAGTTTAAGCCTATGGAGAGCTGCAGCCTCGCGGCTTGTCCACGAAACCTAACCTATAAACTGGCCGTAAAAGCTCTCTGTAGAAGAGAGTCGAGTTTGATAACTGCTGACACAACCCTGAAATTTATCTTAGACAAACTAAAAAGCCAGGACACAAGCCAGGACGCAAAAGAATCAGAGAACGGCGTCTTATCGAGGTCACAGGGATGCTGATTTACATACAGAACCCGAAAAACTATAACCAAAAAGTTAGAAAGCACGATTATTCTTTCACAATACCGAAAAAAATGTAATGCGCCAGGAGATGAAAAATATGCTGAATCGAGTAAATACATATGTAGTGGAACCAGCAGCAATGGCTGAGGATATTATGGAAACGGAAAACGATGATCCAGATAACCCGCATTCATTCCCTGAATTTCACATTGGAATAAGAATCGGAGATCCAACTAAAGCGTGAGAAAGAAAACTTCATGAAACGAAAAGAAACTAGTACTGAGAAGGATTATGATAAGTTATTAAAAAAGGAAATGGCTGTTTATGAACGTGAGGGAGTCAAAGGTAAAAACTTATCTTTAATTTATGATTATTTGATGACCCTGAAACCAACTAGCATAGAGGCAGAAAGAGCCTTCTCCGCAGCGGGATATATATGCAGTTCATTAAGAAGTAGGTTGGGAGACAACACCATCAATACCATTTGTTTCTTGAGATCCTACTTTTAGAAAAGTCAAAAAAATAACAGAAGTGATTGATTTAATTTTATTTAATCCTTTAAAATACTTTATTCAAGACAAGACTAATATTTTATAACTTCTACTCTAATTCTATTAAGTAAGAGTTTTTAACTTTTATTCTATAAGTGGTTAGTGGGCTAGGCTAGGCAATTTTATTGTTAAAATTAGTGAGAAACTGAGACTACCTAGTTAGTTAAATAGTTAATTAAATTAATGAGTATCAGTATCTTAGATATATGATGATATGAATGTATATGATTCATGATTGTGATAATAATAACTAACTACTAGACTACTACTAATTACTTACTCACTACTTTACTAACACTAATAATTAAATTACTTATAAATAACTACAGACTGATATGTAGAGCCTATATAAGAAAACTGGTAAGACTGATAGCCACTTAGCCACTGATTATCCATCCGTACATTATTATAATATAATATATTAATATAAATTAATTAGTAAAATTACCTTTGCTATTATTTTAACTTAAAGATTACATTATAATTATAATCTAACTAAACATTTAAAGTTAATTATTTCTATCTCAAGTGTCAAACCGAACCAAAGTTAAGTTTACTACCTAAATGTGTAAGAAGTTTTACCGATTTATAGTGAGCAGTCTAAATAATAAAAGTTTCTTAAGTACAGTATTTAAAAAAAATGTTTTATTTCTTTTAAAAAACCCATAAATTTCTGGATAGATAGATAGATAGATAACACTTTATTACACCAAAAAACATTCATGCATCATTCCAGCTGGATCCGTGCTGGATCCAGCTGGAATGATGTCGGTCCAGCAAAAATCCAGCTGGATTAAAAACACTGCTGGATTGCAATCCCTAGTTGTTACACTTGTCACCAAATGTATGTAATTACACTTGGAAATTTCTGACACCAAGTAGTTTATGCTTACTACTTGTGTTTTTGAGAGCTAGCTTTTTCGAATGGAAATGACACTATCTCATATTTTTTTACTATTGAACACAAGACTGTGTTATTATTAAAACACTTGGCGTTTATCCACTTTATTCAGTTGATACGGGCACTTTTACACGTTTCGGGTGTATAGTCCCTCATCAGTCAACTGATAAGAAGAAACATTTACATTAGATTATTACATTTTTTTAAAAATTATATAACAATTCTAAAACATGTAACTTTTAAGACATACCATTTAAAAAATTCATTGACACTCGTACAGCACAAGTAATTATTTACTGCTGTTAGGATAAGTTGATATCAATGATAACATAAACCTACATACATTAAATTAAAAAATAAAACACTGTATAATTATACACGCTTATACTGATAACGCACATAACTATACTAATTTTTGTTTACAATTGTTTCTTACTGTTAAGTAGCCATGACACATCCTTTATCTTCTTACTAAAGTTGATAAATATATAGGCAGAATCCTTTCTAATGTTTAATGAATATATTTGTTGGTTTTTCACAACATTTCATTTGCACATAACAGAATCAGATAAACCTCTCACTTAGCATATTATAACAATTTTGTTTCCTGGGCATTACACAATATTGAGTCTTATTGCTAATTTGCATTTTACCATTCATGATGGTCGGATTTTACATAATATTTGTAATAGCCAAAGGTATCTAA
>NW_019384718.1:570567-571613 GCF_000671375.1 Centruroides sculpturatus | reverse complement strand
TACAATTGTTTCTTACTGTTAAGTAGCCGTGACACATCCTTTATCTTCTTACTAAAGTTGATAAATATATAGGCAGAATCCTTTCTAATGTTTAATGAATATATTTGATGGTTTCTCACAACATTTCATTTGCACATAACAGAATCAGATAAACTTCACTTAGCATATTATAACAATTTTGTTTCCTGGGCATTATACAATATTGAGTCTTATTGCTAATTTGCATTTTACCATTCATGATGGTCGGATTTTACATAATATTTGTAATAGCAAATGGTATCTAAGTAAACAGAACACATTAAATATTTTTACAAAAAATTTTTAGAATTTTTCTAAAACATACTAACTATCTTTCATTATTACAATATTTTTAGCCAATCGTTACTTATTTTAATGCTTAGATTCTTGTTTAAACAATTTTTAGAGTTTATTATAGCTACACTTTCTTTAAATTTTCTACTATATGTGTTCTTTTCTTTGTATAAGATTTTTGTATTAGTTTTATCAATGTTACAGTTGTTTAATAGGCAATGATCATGAAAAACTGAATTTAATCTATGATATTTCATATCAGCAATGTGTTCTTTAATCTTATGTTTAATTTTCGTTTGGTTTCACCTATATAAATATTGGTATCTTTACAAGTACATGGGATTTCATATACTACATTCTTGGTTTCTTCTTTAGTCTCATTATTTTGTTTTTTGGCTTTTATTCTGGCTTGAAGTTTTTCATACTTAGGTGTTAGTTTTATGTTTCTTTTCTGCATTTCTTTGTTAATTTCTTCATATAAACCTTTTATATACGGAAAACTAATATATTTAATATCCGGGCTTTGTTTTTTCTGATTATGTTTCTTGTTATTTATTTTATCATTTATTTTCTTTTCCCATGTACTAATTAATCGATTGGGGTATCCATCCAAGATAAATTTCTTTTTTAAATCATATATGTGTTTGGCCATATTGGTGGGTTTGCTGGTTCTATTTTTAATTTTATTATATTCCATATTGAAGATGTTTTGTTTTATATGTAGTGGTATGTGA
>NW_019384718.1:564272-569935 GCF_000671375.1 Centruroides sculpturatus | reverse complement strand
AAGAAGGTAAGAGATTACATCCAGTCGTGTAATACGTGCCAAAAATATAACAGACACATGGGGAAAGCCCCCATTCAAGAATTCAATCCTGCTAAGTATCCAATTCAGATGGTGTCTGTTGACCTAATAGGGCCCCTTCCCACGTCTAAACAAGGCAATAGATACATCCTTGTGTTCGTCGATCTCTTTACGAAATATGCGGAGGCTATACCAATTCAGAGGCAAACTTCTGAAATAATAGCTGATGCGCTGTTTAATCACGTCGTCTGTAGATTTGGGTGTCCGAAGGAGTTGATATCGGACCGCGGACCTAATCTCACTTCTAATATTATGGAGGACGCCTGTAAGGTTTTGAATATTAGGCACAAGCTGACTACCTCATATAGGCCAACATCAAATGGCTCGGTGGAGCGAGTAAATCAATGTATAATCAATATAATCAGTAAAATATCTGAAGGTGATAAGGAGAACTGGGACCAATACATCTTCCCAGCAATGTTTGCATATCGTAATACAGTCAACTCCTCCACCCATGAATCCCCAAACTTTTAATGTATGGATTTGACCCAGTCATGCCGGGCGAAACTGCCATTGAGGATACAAGTAATGTGAGATGTGCCGATGAATATCGATCTGAACTAATAGAAAGACTAAAATTGGCCAGGGATACGGCCTTTGAGATAAGTCAGATTGAACGAAGGAAGTCTATTCAATATTGGAATAAAAACCGGAAATTGAGGAGCCTGGGTATTGGACAGCGTGTCTGGCTCTTGAGACCACCTAATGACCCAAAAAGAAAAAAATTTTCCCCTCGCTACAAAGGTCCATTCCGAATCATTGAAATTATCAACGAAGTAAATTATAAGATTTGCGGAATGCGTGATGGTGACGTCCAGACTGTCCATGTTGATAGATTAAAACCTTTTTGGGGCCCAGTACAGCCAGGAAGGATGCGCGTATATCGGAGGTCAAAGCAAAGCCCTGTGGATGATTTCAATCCTTGGGATTCTGATGATGAATGTGATCAAGACCCGAGATCAACCATGCGAACTGATCCTGGAATGCCTCAGGGTGAACAATCCCTTAGTAACACGCAAACCCCGAAACCTTGCCCATACAACTTACGTGGGAGAAGAATCAACTACCGTGCCATGGTTCAGGGAGGCAGGGAGTGATACTTTATCACCCACTTTTATGTTATATCTTAAGGGGGGAGATATGTGGTGGTGCCCACCATGTTTGTTTTTTTTTACTCCCTTCATGGAGGCTTAAATGTGGTGTTTCTTTTATACTAAAATATTATTGTTTATATGTATTATTAGTAACGTTATGTCAATGTAAATATTCGTGTGTTATAATATTTGTCTATTTTATTTTTTAATTTGTAATTTGGGAATGTAACGCAAGGGGGCGCTAGGGGCAACTGATATATAAGGAGTGTAAATGGATCAGGGGATACCTTTGGCTATTTGAAGACTTTGGCGGGAAGAAGAAGAAAGAAAAGGACCGAGCAAAAAGGGAAGAAAGAAAAGGACCGAGCGAAAAGGGAAGAAGAATAGCAAGATCTTGGATTAAGAACAACTAGTCACATTGTATGTATGTTTCCCCTTCGACCCCGTTCTGGCTGTACTCCTAGTGTTAATATACGATTATCTCTGCTCTTAGTGTTGTCTGTTTTCTTTGTCTACTCAAAACACGACACACCACAGGTATGTGAGAATCGTATTTTATAGTTGTGTTAATGGCACAAGACTTTTTGAAGGGTTCAAATTCCAAGCTATTCACATTCCTTTTAATAACTATGTCCAAATAATTTATACTATTACTGACGATGTCTTCTTCTTCTATCTTAAACTCAATTCCTTTATGTATATTATTTATTCTTGCTTCTATCTGTTCAATTGTTATTTTCTTATTGTCGTATATAATCAGAATATCATCTACGTATCGCTTATAAATTATTATTCCTTGTATTTTATTAATTACTTTGTCTATGTCTATCATCACTATTTCGGCAAGCTTTGGTCCAATAACAGATCCCATACTAATGCCTTCATTCTGAGTATAATAATTCTCGTTAATTTCGAAATAGTTACTTCTATAAGAAAATTCTATTAGGTCTATTATCTCTGGTTCTATATTAATCTGTTTTAGTTTTTCTTCTACTATTTCCCATGACATGGAGGGGTACATATCAACAATATCCAGACTGGCAATTCTAAAACTTTTTTCTATTTTTATATCTGTGATGTCTTGTAGAAGCTCGTCTGTATTTAATATGGCAAATCTGGAATTTTGAATAGATTTAAGTTTTTGTTTTAAAAATTTTTCTAGATTATATAGAATTATATAGCGTTGCGTATTTAAAGTCTATTATGGGTCTTATTTTTTCACCTGGCTTATGAGTTTTTAGTTGAATGTTGATTTTTGGTGTGCGATCATTGCTGTCATTTAGAATAAATTCTTTTTCAGTTTTAGTCATCTCTATCTCATATATGAGACTAGGAATAAGAGGATGGAGTAGGAAATGATAAGATTCAGTTGGAAGAGGTCATTTGCAACACAATTAACTACACTTAAACATTTATTAGACAGCACAAAAGTTTAAAGTATATTATACATCTGTGGCTTTCAGCCATATTTTAGTTTTTATATAATTCGTAAGTTCTTTCCTTTTTTTTTTCTATATTCTTCTTTTGTTTCTACTTTCTTACTTCCTTTCCTTTGTTTCAAAGCAATTTCTACATAAACAGTTACTGCTTAAGGGGGAGGATTACACTTTCTAAGGACTGAAGTGAACAAAGGAAGAGGAGATTATGACTTCCCCAAATTTGGGGAGATAGACAAAGGAAGTAAGAGCCCAAGGCAATGTGAGAGAAGAGTGGTGGTCACTTTTTGGGTTGGACCTCAGAGAAAAAAGACATGGTACACAGCGTTCCAGACTCGAAAGAGAGCAAAAGAGAGGAGGCTGTAGCTGTAAGAGAGAACCTGCCAAGACCAGGGAAAGAAAAAGTTACGAGGATCCATAGGACACTAGGAGAGTGGGAGAACCTAGACATCGAACCGCTTGTTTAGTAGAGAAAGAGAGGAAATCACGATTGTGAGAACGAAAATCATCAAGGATATCAACTAAACGACTTGAACCTGGGTACTTTCTATTTGCCTTCCTATATTTCCCTTGCTTTCCTAAGCCTATTCGTTTCCTATCCTTGTTAGTTTTAAGATAGATGTAAGATTAGTTTTAAGTTAGTCATTAAATTTATTCTTTTGTTCTGTGTTACGCGCATGTGTTACCTGTAAAATAATAGGAGACAACCTCCACTTCCCTGTGTAGATATTGAAGTGAAAATCTTTTGAGTTGGGATCTGTGTAATAAAAGAAACACGTTCAGAGAGAATTAAAAGAATATTTCATCGTGTGCAATTTTGTTTCTGTATTATTTGTAACGGTTACTCGCAGACCCACAAATATCTCATTCCGAACAACCACACATCTAAGTAAGACATAGTATTTGAAATTACATGCATTATCATTGCAGATAGAGTTTACAAATTTTGATACCTTTGATACCTAACTAGTAATACCCATGTCGAGGAGCAGAGGAAATCAAATCTTGACATTGACTAACAGTTCTCATTGAGGCAAAGCTTAAAGATGTTAGAGAGAAGTAGCTCACAAGCAAGAGAGTAATGAGAAATCTGAAGGCATAGAAATCCAAAGGAGGCACACAAACAAAACTGCAGATGGATAGTAGCATGTAGGCACAGGTCTTAAGAGCTTAAAGAATGAGCAGAAACTGACTAAAATCAGCCATTCTTTGCCATATTCAAAGGTACAAATTCCCCAGATGTGACTAAGGGTTGAGGGAAAGGTGTCATAAGGTATCACAATCAAATCAGAGAAAGTATAAGTTGACATATCCCAGCTTCTGATAAGATAGATCATCATTGGGCTGTTTTTTCTTTTTGTTTGATTCTCACATTTAGTCTTTTTAGCTTTATTTTTAAATAAAGATGTGATATAACAGTAAAGATATTTAACTTATATATCTATAATATTTATTTTTTATAGATTATTTCAGAATGTAAAGGTTAATTTGAGAGCATGTAAATGTCTAGAAACAAGATTTATTCTGTTTGATCAGTTATCTAGTCATTGGAATAAAGCATTAGCTATTGGAAAAGCTGTTGAATATTATCACTTAACTGCTAATGCTGCTATTAAATTAAACAATTTTGAAAAGGTAAAAAAAGAAGTTTATATTTTGCAAATAAATAATCTTATTTTTTATGTTAGAATTTTTTAATTTTTTATATAAAATATAATAATTATATATCACTGAATTCAAAATTGCTATTTAAAGATTTAGTTTATAAATTTTTCTGCTTATATACACTTTCACTGAGTTTGAAATTTTTCTTACTTTTAAGTAAAAAAATAAATAGCCAAATAATCAATTAAAACATTTTTTTAAATATTTGTTTTTGTAATTATTTTCATTTTTGTTAATTCACTATAAAATTGAAAAAAGTTTATTATATAAGACTGTCCTAATTTTTGATTAATTTAATCTCTATCAGATCCATATAAAAATATATTCTTATGAAGTAATATTGGTACATTATTTGAAATATGCATCTTTATCTTTGAAAGTTAAGAGAGAAACAAAATAATTTCCAGCCTTAATAACATTGGCTGAATTTTTTCTGATAGAAATATAATTTTTATGATTGTATTAATATCATATTAATATCAATTACTACTACTACAAGAATGAACTGGCCATTTTAGTTACTTTGCTGAATTAATCAATGAAACTATAACAGTGGGTGAAGTTTATGAAATGTTTAATATTTTTGAATTAGTTAATGGACCATCTTCTGGTACGGATGATGCTGTCAAGAGGTGGAGCTGCAGATTTTTTCCCCAGGCCCAGAGAAAACGTAGGGGTCCTTAGTAATTCCTACCCCTAAAAGAAAATAAAATCTTTAAGACTGATTTTTATTAATAAATGAACATTTTGCATATTTAATTTGTTCAAAAAATAAATAGCAAAAGGAAGCTGCTAAGAGACAAAGAGACACTTTATCCCAGGCCTCACACAAGCTCTCACTGGCCCTGGAATAGGGACTGTAGAATACCAATATTGATTAGGAAAGAAGATGAGAAGAATAAGCAAGCCAAGGGAGAACTACAACTACAGTGGTTGATGTGAAGAACTAAGAAGATATTGCTTGGCAAGGGAAGGAAGGGAGTCCTTGCCTCTGCTGTTTAACATGTGTTAGTAATGATGTAGTCATAGTTCATCCTCCACCTGCTTTATTATTTGTCCCATCTTTATTTCTAACCAACACTGACATTCCACTTTCAACTGTCCATACCTGAAGATGGTCCATTAACTAGGTTAAAAGCAGCATTCTTTAAACTTCATCCACTGTTAAAGTTTCATTGCTAAAATTGCTAGAAATTGTTATTAGAATGTTTTCTTACAATGATACAAAATAATAAAAAAGTTATTCATTTTAAAAGGTAGGAATTTTGTAAGATAAATGTGCCTAAAACTTTTAAAAATTTATAGTTTTTAAAATAACCATTTTTTTAATAATGATATCAATTAAAAATATATTAAATTCATAGAAAATTTAAAAGAACTTATTCTAGTA
>NW_019384718.1:504109-559338 GCF_000671375.1 Centruroides sculpturatus | reverse complement strand
AAAAAACATTCCAAAAATTCAAAAAAAAACATTTAAGGACCGCGTTTTATGTAACGCTATGTAACTTGCCCGAGTTTTCTCGGGTTATGGGCTTAAGTTATATAATATATTAAAATAAATAAATAATAAGAAATGAATGAGTAAATAAATAAATACATTATAAGTATTTATGAATTAAAAAAAAATTATACGCGAGAATCGAATCCGAGAACTCAAGCTTATGAATCGGACTCGTTACCACTCTGCCACAGGACGCTCAAATAGAAGTACGTATAATTTATATATAAAGTGCTAAAAAACTTTAAGTTCGATTTTCTTGATTATGTTTGAGTATTGCACTTTAGTATTTTACACGTAGTACACTCACATGGTGTACTACTTCTACACCAAAGATTGTCAAAATCCGTTACCCCAAAGCCGTAGGCTCTCCTTGTAAGTGGAAGAACCAGTAGCTTCAATAAAATCTTGGGGGGGACTCGAGGGAAAAAGAGAGTCTGATTGTAGTTAGTCTAAGTGGAGGGAGAAAAGGTAGTGTTGTGGACTGGAATTGGAACTATGTACTTAACACAATGTGTAACTTAGTGGCCCTAGAATCGTGCATGGTGATTGAGGAGTGATCACAGAGGTCTGCTGGAAATTCCAAGACTCAAAAATTAATGTAAGATTTGACAAGTTTATGATTTTGGGGACCATTGCTAACAGACTTGTCAGCTCAGTCATTGAATATACTATAGTTAATTAAGATCTCCCTACTGTATCAGTGCTACACATGATTATCATATCCATAAAATAAGGGATACATCAGTTTAATACTTGTTAATGTATACCCTTTTGATAATGTTAATTGCTATATTAAAGTTATTGAGTTAATTCTTATCCTTGTTTTCGTCTTATTGAGCCCCAAAAACAACAGATTAACCTGAACACATGTGACTGGCATTTTTCACCTATCACTTGTTTCTACCATCCTTTTGCATAGCTGTTGTTATTTTCTGCTTTCTCATACATATTTATTTATAATAAATTCATTCTTCCTCCCCATACCTTCATGCTTCCAAACAAAAGGAGATCCAACAAGGTACTAAAAGTTTCTTTGAATTGTACTGTTATTGCATAAAATGCTACGATCTTTGCAATCACTAATTACTACTGTCATTGTGTCCACACTAACAAAGTTTCATTTGAATTCAACACCCCCTTCTTGATGCATAACTTTTTCATCAATAAGCATAAATTTACACTACAGGTGGATATATTTGCAAAATAAATTTCTTTTATGTAATGTAATTAAGTAATAAATTTCAAATTTGAGTCTTATTTTCAGAAAGCTTAATTTCTCCTTATTTTTGTGTCTATTACTGAATGATAGCTAGAAAGTAGCCAAAATTTTGCAAATTTTTTGGATTGAACTGATATATTGTATTTTATACATGCTTTAAATATAATGATTTAAGCATTTTCAGATAAACATGAATTATGCATGAACAGTTATTTTAGATTGGAAATATTTGTTTCATGTTTACATTTTGTTATCCTGTTAAGTTAGCATTTTAAAAAAATGTATTATTTTTTATTATATTGTTTGGAAATTACATGAAATAAAATTCTAATTTTTTTTCAGTTGATTTTATGCTAAGTAATAAAATTATAGATAGCTAAATAAATGTATTATTGAAATACTTATGAGATCAGTTGAAATTCATTTTATAGTTATTTAAAATATTTATATAAATTTAAAGTCTTAATTTATATGTATTTTAGATTGTTTCTTAAAAATGTAGATTTTCAGAACACACTAGGATTTTTAAACACAGACTATATAAATTATATTATTAATAATCTATAACAAATTCTTGAGATGATGATAATATATGAGGGCTGTTCAAAAAGTATCGGACCTTTGGTCGGCAAAAATACATTTATTGATTTTGAGGTACAAAACCCTAATCCCCCTTCAAAGTAGTCTCCTTGGTAGTGTATACACTTCTCCCAGTGTTCCTGCCATTGCTGGAAACACTGCTGGAACGCATCTTTTGGAATGGCCATCAGCCGGTCCGTCGCATTCTACACGATGTCTTCTCTCGACTAAAATCAAGTTCCTTTTAGTAGCATTTTCAGCTTGGGAAATAGCCAAAAGTCACACAGAGCCATGTGGGGAGAGTACGGAGCGTGACGAATCACAGGAGTGTTGTGTTTGGCGACGAAAGCCCTAATCAGATGCACAGAATGGGCGGATGCGTTATCATGATGGAGCTGCCCAGTTTTGATCAACCACAGATCCAGTCATTTGCATTGCACAGCATCGGAAAGACAACGAAGGACCTCCTGGTAGTACTCCTTTGTGATGGTTTGGCCTTGTGGTACATACTCACGATACACCACCCCACGAGAGTCAAAAAAACTGTCAACATGACCTTGATATTGCTGCAGACCTACCGTGCTTTTTTTGGTCTCAAAGATTGTCCCCAAAAGCCTGCTGAATCTTGCAAATGGTTTATGCTTAGGTATCGCCAAGGTTTTTGGCAAAATTTGATGTAATATCGCTGCTCACGTTGTTCAGTCATTTTCCAACTTACTTGTTAGTGGAATCCGACGAGAGCTCACTACATGTCCTCACTCATAGGCCAACTGCCAACAACTGATGCTTCCTGCAGGCGGGAAAAAATTCAGGGCTGTATGACTGTCCCCTCCACAATTCCACCAAAAGAGGCCTCTCGCGCATCATTGGTTTACATGGAAAAAATAAAAGTCTGATACTTTTTGAACAGATCTCGTACGAATAAAATATTTTTAATCAAATTTCTATTTACAAAAACTAAATTTTATTACAGCTGAATTTTCATGAGAAAAATTATACAAAAGCTCTAAGTGATATTAGAAATGCATCTCATTTATTGAAGCATTCATTTCCAGCATATTACAGGAATTCCTCAATCCAAAATTTGATAAAAATTGTGAAAAGGTAAGTATTTTAGTTTAATTTGATTGTGTTATGAAAATATTCTGGAAAATATATAGTAAGACTGTACACATGGATGTTTTATGGATTTAATCCCCATTTATGAAGAATTAAAAAATTAAATAAAATTAAACATCATATTGTATTAATATATAACTTATATTTAGTTTGTACCCATTTGGTTCTCTTTAGTCTACTGTATTTTGTTACTCTATATATACCTGTTATGTAAAAATTAATAAATTACATTATGAAAAAGTACAGTAATGTGTTTTTTAAAACCCCATTCATTTAAAAATCCTGAGTATTTGCTACTATTTGGTATGATCCATTACACTCTATATAAGAAAAGAATTTGATTTTTTAAAAATTTTTTATAGTGACTAAGCTGCAATAAAAAATTAAATTTATCCTTGCCATCAAATTATAACACTCAAAGTAACTTAATCTAGTAGTCTGATTANTCTGCTTATATACACTTTCACTGAGTTTGAAATTTTTCTTACTTTTAAGTAAAAAAATAAATAGCCAAATAATCAATTAAAACATTTTTTTAAATATTTGTTTTTGTAATTATTTTCATTTTTGTTAATTCACTATAAAATTGAAAAAAGTTTATTATATAAGACTGTCCTAATTTTTGATTAATTTAATCTCTATCAGATCCATATAAAAATATATTCTTATGAAGTAATATTGGTACATTATTTGAAATATGCATCTTTATCTTTGAAAGTTAAGAGAGAAACAAAATAATTTCCAGCCTTAATAACATTGGCTGAATTTTTTCTGATAGAAATATAATTTTTATGATTGTATTAATATCATATTAATATCAATTACTACTACTACAAGAATGAACTGGCCATTTTAGTTACTTTGCTGAATTAATCAATGAAACTATAACAGTGGGTGAAGTTTATGAAATGTTTAATATTTTTGAATTAGTTAATGGACCATCTTCTGGTACGGATGATGCTGTCAAGAGGTGGAGCTGCAGATTTTTTCCCCAGGCCCAGAGAAAACGTAGGGGTCCTTAGTAATTCCTACCCCTAAAAGAAAATAAAATCTTTAAGACTGATTTTTATTAATAAATGAACATTTTGCATATTTAATTTGTTCAAAAAATAAATAGCAAAAGGAAGCTGCTAAGAGACAAAGAGACACTTTATCCCAGGCCTCACACAAGCTCTCACTGGCCCTGGAATAGGGACTGTAGAATACCAATATTGATTAGGAAAGAAGATGAGAAGAATAAGCAAGCCAAGGGAGAACTACAACTACAGTGGTTGATGTGAAGAACTAAGAAGATATTGCTTGGCAAGGGAAGGAAGGGAGTCCTTGCCTCTGCTGTTTAACATGTGTTAGTAATGATGTAGTCATAGTTCATCCTCCACCTGCTTTATTATTTGTCCCATCTTTATTTCTAACCAACACTGACATTCCACTTTCAACTGTCCATACCTGAAGATGGTCCATTAACTAGGTTAAAAGCAGCATTCTTTAAACTTCATCCACTGTTAAAGTTTCATTGCTAAAATTGCTAGAAATTGTTATTAGAATGTTTTCTTACAATGATACAAAATAATAAAAAAGTTATTCATTTTAAAAGGTAGGAATTTTGTAAGATAAATGTGCCTAAAACTTTTAAAAATTTATAGTTTTTAAAATAACCATTTTTTTAATAATGATATCAATTAAAAATATATTAAATTCATAGAAAATTTAAAAGATTTTTAAAACATATTATATAATAATAGAAATTTTTATATCTAATAAAATAATTTAAATTTTGCATAGAAATGAAACTGTGATTGTTTTAACTTTGTTAAGAAATGATCAGATTTTCATTATTTTTTATCAAGTTAAAGATATCACAATATTTAGTTTTAATTGTTAAAATCTGTCATTGAATAGTTTTAAAATTATCATATAAATATTATAAATGTAAATTTAACATAATGCATATATTTTATTATATATTTTTCATATATTGTATATATACAGGCAGCATCTTGTTTGCAAACTGCTAATGATTTGATCAATTCAATGCATAAAATTCATAAACATCTCATTTCAAAATCTGATGATGATATTGCATTAGCTATTCCTTTAGTTTATATCAAAAGTAAAAGAATTTCAGCACATGTAAGTATTATATAAATAAAATGTTTATTGTGAATAATTATATTTTGATATTATAATTCAGTTAATTTACAGTTCTATCTGTTGCAACAATCAGCAAAATTTTAAATATAAAAAAAATATAAAATTTGAATGTGTAATTAATGGAATGTGATTAAAAGTAGTAAATTATAATCAAAATAAATAATAAAAATAAACCTTTATTTTATTAAAACATCTACTATTATAGAAATTGAAAATGGTCTTATTTATTTTTGGTTTTATTGTTATTAAATGTTGTTTGTTCATTGTAATATAATAAAATATATTTTATTAATTTTCTTGCATTTTAGACAATTATACTTAAGGAATTAGTTGAAAAATTACTAATTACAGATTATATTCAAATTAATAAACCATAATTTCTAATTTAAAATGTGTTTTGAAATATTCGTATCCAGTTTCAGTCATTGCTATTTTTTTTTTTTTTTTTTTTTTTTACATTTGATGGTTACAAAGAATTGTTTGTATTTTACATTACAGATTTATTTACTTGATAGATTTATTTCTTTAGTAAAAATGTTAAAAATGAAATATCTAAATAAATTAAATATAAATCAATTTGTTAGCTTTGTTTTCAGTAGTATCATAAGAGAGGAGCATGGACTGTTATGAACTAGCAGTATATTGTCTTTAGTGATGAATTCTAATTCTGTTTAAGAAGAGATGCCACTGTATTAGCATGTGGTGAACCACTGGAGAGCACCTCAATTATACTTTTACTATTAAATGGCATAAGCACAATGCCCCCACTACTGGTGTGCTAGTCTGGGAAACCATCTTGTATGACAGTTAGTCATCCCCAGTAACAATACAAGGACATTGATAGCACAACAGTATGTTCAGGAAATCCTGTGCCTTCATATGTTGCCTTTTATGACAGGGCAGCATTTTGCAACAAGATAATGTTCAGCCCCATACAGCTATGGTTTCCTAGGAATGACACATTCCTAGTTGCTGTTAAGAAGTTTCTATGGGGCTATCCATAAATGACGTCCACACTGAAAGGTGGGGAGGGAGTTACAACAAGTCGGACAAGAGGGTATAGGGGTAGGGTAGAGGTTAAGCATTAGAGGATGTCTGTTTAATTTCATTATATTTATTTCAAAATTTCTTGTATGTTTCACTTCTACTTATGGTATCTATTATAAAATAGTGATAAAGGTTTTAAGGGAGGTTAAGTTTTGTTGGATGCCAAAGAGGGGACGAGGTTACCATAAACTTGGACAAATGGGGACAAGAGAGGGAGGGGGTGTAAAAATTTTAAGAAAAATGCAGATGTAATTTATGCACAATTCCTAACCCCTACCAAAAAAAAGGTTTTTAATAAACTGCTCAAACTGAGTATAATAATAATAAACAATAATGAAAGAAACCAATGTCCACCAAAAAAAAAATAGGTTTTTGGCAGGTGTTTGAGAGTTTGACACCTTTGTCTTGTTCCTATATTGTATAATTTGTGCTGATCTTACTTGCTTATTAAAAGTGTTTTTTGTTACTACTAGTCTTAGTTATCTAACAATATTTATGATACTTTCCTGCCCAGTCTCCAAATTTATAACCCGTTGAGCATTTGTGAGATGAGATGGGATGCCAGCTTCAGCCACATGAGTGCAAGAGATCTGGAGTGTCAATTGCAATATCTGTGGACAAATCTGTTGCAGGAGAGCATATGATGCTTTATATGCTTTTGTGTTTGAAGCCTATTGGTGATCCTCCTCTGTCTGGTCTAACAAGGAGAGCCTACGGCTTTGGGGTAACGGATTTTGATGATCTTTGGTTTAGAGGTATACACCATGTGAGTGTACTACCTGTAAAATACTAAAGTGCAATACTCAAATATAATCAAGAAAATCGAACTTAAACTTTTGTTAGCACTTTATATATAAATTATACATATTTCTATTTGAGCGTCCTGTGGCAGAGTGGTAACGAGTCCGATTCATAAGCTTGAGTTCTCGGGTTCGATTCTCGCGTATAATTTTTTTTTAATTCATAAATACTTATAATGTATTTATTTATTTACTCATTCATTTATTTCTTATTATTTATTTATTTTAATTTAATTTCTACTATTCCAAGTCTAATATTTTTATACTTTTGTTGACAATAACGGCGCATTCTTGACACCTATGTGTCAACTTTCCCATCTAATTGTTATCACTAACGGTGACCGATCTAATTCTCACTAGGAGCGTTTTTCTATCAGAGTTCTTTTTCACTCACTCTTTAACAGTTCGTTTCTAAATTTCGACACGAATAGACGTATTTGTGTAGTAAAACTTATTTTGAAAAATTATTTTATAATTAAAAAATGTCGTCAAGAGAAGCAAGTTCTTCATGTTGTGACGAAAAAACTGTTGATGATAACTCTTTATACAGTGATGTATCAAAGCAGCATAGTGAAGTAAAATACTAAAGTGCAAAACTCAAATATAACCAAGAAAAACGAATATAATTTATTGAAGCAATATTATATAATTACATAGCATTGTCAGATGTACATGATCGTGAATGATACTTATGATAAAAACATTCAAAACAAAAATTCTGTCTACACCAAGAACAACAAATAAATGCTGCTTTTTTACAATTGCAAGGTATGTTTAAACGAGAACTTGTTTAACTCCTTAAGGACATAGACATTTTTGATATTAATTTATTTAAACGTAAAAAATACTTAAAAACTAAAAAAAACGAAAGAAATGCGTTAATTTTGAAGAAAAATCTTCAAATTTTATTTTCCTTTGTCTCGCCTTTCTGTGAAATTTAACACCGATGAGTCATTGTTTACACATCTGGATGACCTTGAACACAGCTGGAGTTGGATTTCCCGGGACATTCTCATAGACGTCTCGGGATGACAAGGGTTTAAAGTAGGGTGACTACTAGCTAGGCCTATATTTTTAAATATTTTTAAAAAATTGAAATTTTAATTGCGATTTCCGACCCCATCTAATTAATTAAATTTATATATAATAAAATATATTAATTAAAAAAATTAAAAAACTATCGGAGGTCGTTTTTGACATCAGAAACTAGCTTTAAATAACTTTAAGGAAGGAAAATCCGTGCGCTAGAACTTTAGAACGATGAATTAATTTGATAAAAAATCCCATTAAAAAACAATTAAGCCTTAATCGAGCCTTATCAAAGGCTCATTAAAATAGCGATAAATTTTTTTTTAGCGCGGGAAAAAAATTCTGAAAAAATTTGGAGACAAAAAACATTCCAAAAATTCAAAAAAAAATTAACCCTTAAGGACCGCGTTTTATGTAACGCTATGTAACTTGCCCGAGTTTTCTCGGGTTATGGGCTTAAGTTATATAATATATTAAAATAAATAAATAATAAGAAATGAATGAGTAAATAAATAAATACATTATAAGTATTTATGAATTAAAAAAAAATTATACGCGAGAATCGAATCCGAGAACTCAAGCTTATGAATCGGACTCGTTACCACTCTGCCACAGGACGCTCAAATAGAAGTACGTATAATTTATATATAAAGTGCTAAAAAACTTTAAGTTCGATTTTCTTGATTATGTTTGAGTATTGCACTTTAGTATTTTACACGTAGTACACTCACATGGTGTACTACTTCTACACCAAAGATTGTCAAAATCCGTTACCCCAAAGCCGTAGGCTCTCCTTGTAAGTGGAAGAACCAGTAGCTTCAATAAAATCTTGGGGGGGACTCGAGGGAAAAAGAGAGTCTGATTGTAGTTAGTCTAAGTGGAGGGAGAAAAGGTAGTGTTGTGGACTGGAATTGGAACTATGTACTTAACACAATGTGTAACTTAGTGGCCCTAGAATCGTGCATGGTGATTGAGGAGTGATCACAGAGGTCTGCTGGAAATTCCAAGACTCAAAAATTAATGTAAGATTTGACAAGTTTATGATTTTGGGGACCATTGCTAACAGACTTGTCAGCTCAGTCATTGAATATACTATAGTTAATTAAGATCTCCCTACTGTATCAGTGCTACACATGATTATCATATCCATAAAATAAGGGATACATCAGTTTAATACTTGTTAATGTATACCCTTTTGATAATGTTAATTGCTATATTAAAGTTATTGAGTTAATTCTTATCCTTGTTTTCGTCTTATTGAGCCCCAAAAACAACAGATTAACCTGAACACATGTGACTGGCATTTTTCACCTATCACTTGTTTCTACCATCCTTTTGCATAGCTGTTGTTATTTTCTGCTTTCTCATACATATTTATTTATAATAAATTCATTCTTCCTCCCCATACCTTCATGCTTCCAAACAAAAGGAGATCCAACAAGGTACTAAAAGTTTCTTTGAATTGTACTGTTATTGCATAAAATGCTACGATCTTTGCAATCACTAATTACTACTGTCATTGTGTCCACACTAACAAAGTTTCATTTGAATTCAACACCCCCTTCTTGATGCATAACTTTTTCATCAATAAGCATAAATTTACACTACAGGTGGATATATTTGCAAAATAAATTTCTTTTATGTAATGTAATTAAGTAATAAATTTCAAATTTGAGTCTTATTTTCAGAAAGCTTAATTTCTCCTTATTTTTGTGTCTATTACTGAATGATAGCTAGAAAGTAGCCAAAATTTTGCAAATTTTTTGGATTGAACTGATATATTGTATTTTATACATGCTTTAAATATAATGATTTAAGCATTTTCAGATAAACATGAATTATGCATGAACAGTTATTTTAGATTGGAAATATTTGTTTCATGTTTACATTTTGTTATCCTGTTAAGTTAGCATTTTAAAAAAATGTATTATTTTTTATTATATTGTTTGGAAATTACATGAAATAAAATTCTAATTTTTTTTCAGTTGATTTTATGCTAAGTAATAAAATTATAGATAGCTAAATAAATGTATTATTGAAATACTTATGAGATCAGTTGAAATTCATTTTATAGTTATTTAAAATATTTATATAAATTTAAAGTCTTAATTTATATGTATTTTAGATTGTTTCTTAAAAATGTAGATTTTCAGAACACACTAGGATTTTTAAACACAGACTATATAAATTATATTATTAATAATCTATAACAAATTCTTGAGATGATGATAATATATGAGGGCTGTTCAAAAAGTATCGGACCTTTGGTCGGCAAAAATACATTTATTGATTTTGAGGTACAAAACCCTAATCCCCCTTCAAAGTAGTCTCCTTGGTAGTGTATACACTTCTCCCAGTGTTCCTGCCATTGCTGGAAACACTGCTGGAACGCATCTTTTGGAATGGCCATCAGCCGGTCCGTCGCATTCTACACGATGTCTTCTCTCGACTAAAATCAAGTTCCTTTTAGTAGCATTTTCAGCTTGGGAAATAGCCAAAAGTCACACAGAGCCATGTGGGGAGAGTACGGAGCGTGACGAATCACAGGAGTGTTGTGTTTGGCGACGAAAGCCCTAATCAGATGCACAGAATGGGCGGATGCGTTATCATGATGGAGCTGCCCAGTTTTGATCAACCACAGATCCAGTCATTTGCATTGCACAGCATCGGAAAGACAACGAAGGACCTCCTGGTAGTACTCCTTTGTGATGGTTTGGCCTTGTGGTACATACTCACGATACACCACCCCACGAGAGTCAAAAAAACTGTCAACATGACCTTGATATTGCTGCAGACCTACCGTGCTTTTTTTGGTCTCAAAGATTGTCCCCAAAAGCCTGCTGAATCTTGCAAATGGTTTATGCTTAGGTATCGCCAAGGTTTTTGGCAAAATTTGATGTAATATCGCTGCTCACGTTGTTCAGTCATTTTCCAACTTACTTGTTAGTGGAATCCGATGAGAGCTCACTACATGTCCTCACTCATAGGCCAACTGCCAACAACTGATGCTTCCTGCAGGCGGGAAAAAATTCAGGGCTGTATGACTGTCCCCTCCACAATTCCACCAAAAGAGGCCTCTCGCGCATCATTGGTTTACATGGAAAAAATAAAAGTCTGATACTTTTTGAACAGATCTCGTACGAATAAAATATTTTTAATCAAATTTCTATTTACAAAAACTAAATTTTATTACAGCTGAATTTTCATGAGAAAAATTATACAAAAGCTCTAAGTGATATTAGAAATGCATCTCATTTATTGAAGCATTCATTTCCAGCATATTACAGGAATTCCTCAATCCAAAATTTGATAAAAATTGTGAAAAGGTAAGTATTTTAGTTTAATTTGATTGTGTTATGAAAATATTCTGGAAAATATATAGTAAGACTGTACACATGGATGTTTTATGGATTTAATCCCCATTTATGAAGAATTAAAAAATTAAATAAAATTAAACATCATATTGTATTAATATATAACTTATATTTAGTTTGTACCCATTTGGTTCTCTTTAGTCTACTGTATTTTGTTACTCTATATATACCTGTTATGTAAAAATTAATAAATTACATTATGAAAAAGTACAGTAATGTGTTTTTTAAAACCCCATTCATTTAAAAATCCTGAGTATTTGCTACTATTTGGTATGATCCATTACACTCTATATAAGAAAAGAATTTGATTTTTTAAAAATTTTTTATAGTGACTAAGCTGCAATAAAAAATTAAATTTATCCTTGCCATCAAATTATAACACTCAAAGTAACTTAATCTAGTAGTCTGATTAATTTGTATAAAAATTCATTTTTAAATATAATTATTCTTGAATCAAGGTTGCTTGTTGTTCTCTATTATATGTGTTTTGTTAGCCCAATGTTGCTGTTGAGAACATATCATACAGGAACATTGTGCTAACAAAACACATAATTATTCTGTTAGTAAACATTTGTTAAATTTAACAAATTAAAATCTTCAATACAAAATTCAATTGGTGAGTGAATAATATCTTTAAAAAGTAGTATTACATTAAATCATAACTAAATATTGAATTGAATATTAAATAAATATTTATATTTTTAACAGATCAAATAAAAATGAGATGTCTGAAGAATGTAAACTTCTTTCTATAGCAATTCAAATATATATAAAAACTACTGATTTTAATATTGCATATGATTTGGCTAAATTTCTAAAAAATATATTAAGTATTTTAAAAAAAAAAATTTATAAAGTGAGTATTTTTGAAATAATTATTCTCTAGCTAATATAAATATCTTTAACTATTTAAATTTTAATATGATTAAAGATATTTATATTAATTATTTATATTATCAATTTAAATTTTAATATTGATAACACAAACATAATTTTAATTAAATAAGTGATTGAATAAAAATAAATGAGTAATATGTTGCTTTCATATGAAATTCCATAATAAATATAAAATTAAAATTTGAAAAGAAAGAAAGAAAAAAAGAAATGTGAGAATCATGCTAAAAAACATCTTTAAAATTATTCTGTTTCAAAACTAAGAAAACAATAAGAAAGAAAGAGAATTTTAAAATAAAATACTTTTTGCAAGTTTAGAAATATAATTGTTTTTTTTTTAAATCAAACGAAAAGTTGATTTTGCTTTTTGTGTATGAGTGATATAATTTTATTGAAAGTGATTATTAAATTTGAGAAGCTGAGGTACAAATTTTATTTTAGAAAAAGGGCTAAAAAAGTAATGAATTTTTACAAAAAAATGTTCCTAACAACATATAAAAGTAAAACCATCATTTTATTGCATATGAAAGTATATACACAATGCATAAAACTTGAAAAAATTATAAAAAATTTGAATCAGTAAGTTACTTTCAAAATGTGATCCATTAGTTTTACAGTTTACAAACAGAAAAGCACTGTACTTGCAAACACAGTTGTTGTACATTCTCCATGGTCAGCTGTAGATGCTGTGAGGAAAGTAAATCTTTGAATAGCAAAAATGATCTTTCAACATCAACATAAGTGAGAAGAGCATATTTTGTTTTCACTAAAGTCTCCAGTTTTGTGACTGAAGAGACTCAGGACCTATATTTTAAATATCTGGATTTTTGCTTAGGAAGTATTCTAGTTTCTCTGAAGCAAATTCATCCAACTAGCTTATAGTGTGCTTCTCAGTAGACTGTTGTGTTTGTAAAAGTGGTAAAGTACAGTCCACGAACAAAAAGTACAGAAAGGACTCTATGACAATTATAACAATATTCACAGTCCCTTTATTTCACTTTGAACAAAAAGGTTAAATAAGGAATCCCAATTGATTTGGCGATAATTTACAATCGTGTGATTTACACAAAGAACTCTTTGTTCCAAACAAAGCACAATGGTGTATCTTTCCTGATTGCATGACAATTAATTTCTAGTAAGCATGTAACTAAACCTAACTTAAATCTATCTTAATACTAAGGAAATAATGAGGAAGATAGAATAGTGGGAAGGAATAAGAAATTAGGAGATGATTCACCTGGGGTTTCTCTATATCAGGTTGATATGCACTTTGGGTAGGACCTGGGTTCTATTATGTGACTTCTGTCTTCAGGATCCACTTTTCTCTATCACTTATCGAGGTTCTCTCTTACTTCAAACTATCTATCTTGGTCCCTTGCTGGACTATCTCAAACTTCTGTCCTCTCTACAAAACTTTATTCAGAGCTCCTTGCAACACGTCCAACTCCTCCATATCTAGTCAAAAAGTGAAAGTCTCTTCACTATTTTTTCTTCAGGCCACCCTATCTGAAAATCAGAAGTAACAATATGTTACTTCTGATTTTCAGAATGGCTAATCCTACCCAAAGGTGATAACGGTCATTTGGAAGATTCTAGAAGGAACAGACAAAGGGAATAGAAGAAATTAGGAAAAAAGATTGGAAAAAGGATTGGAATTACAACTATATACAATTAAAAATACATATGTAGATATGGCCAATGGCCACAAGACAACTAGGTTATAGTGTGCTTTCCTCATATTTAGAACTACACTGTTTATTCATAAAGTTCCTGCACAGGAACTTTATGAATAAACAGTGTAGAGTTCCTTTAATAAAACTTCTTATTTCGACAGACTTTTGAGTTTCATTGCAACTGCTGAAAACTTTTTGTCCAGTTTATCAATGAATGCACTTAAGGATGAGAAATTTTTGGTATAAAAACAAACCACTTGAATCCACATGTCTCACCTGGTTATCAGAGGGTGTTTTGGAAATGGCAAGCCAGTTATCTCCTTATAGAGATGTATACTACATTTGCAGGATATTTAAGACAAAACCATTTTCATTTCCAAAATAATTTTATGATTATTCCAACTGTTGCACCTTAAACAGACTTTAAAAATTAGAGAGAAAATTCTATTGTTATACAAGTGTTTGCATATACATTTTACAATAAATAAGATATTATTTGATATCATTATTTAAATAATTATGCATAAATATCTTTTCAAATGTTAGTAAAACATTTGTTATAGTTATCTTGTATACAAGCATTTCTTTTCTACAAAAGTTTTAAACTCAGTAGAACATTAGTGTGCTATACAGTTTATATTTCAGTTGTTTACATTAAAATCGTCTTGAATAGAAGAGGCAGGGAGCCTGTCTTAAGCTGTTTTCAAAGAATATATGTTTAATTAATATCTTCTGTTATTTTACTATTTATATTATTACAAGAAAATAATGATTTTTTATTTTTATAAATTATGTAAAATTATAAAATTTACATAATTTTTAATATTATATACTGAAATATGGGGGATAACTTATTTTGAAAAATACCTGTTTTTTAATTAATTTTTTAATTTTAATTTTTATTAACTTGTTAATCATCATTTTTATTTTCCTTTTTCTATTTGTTTCTTAGATTATAAGCAATTGATATACAATATTTTGTTTTATGTATTATTTAATCTTTTAAAGGTATATTCATTTTTATTTATAGATAATAGATTCACATATCCTGTTTATTGAAAGTCATTTTTATAGAGACAGATTGGCTATACAAAAGCAGATACAATATGAAGAAAATGCAATGAATTAGTATGGAAAATTATTCTTATAACAAAAAGAAGTGTTTTTTATATTATGATTTTAATTTTAAATTTCAAGTACCATATTTTCATGCTTTTAATCCTTGGATTATCTGTTTAAAAGACAATTGAAAAATAAGTCATGTTATGTGATATGGCAGGTTATACACCAACTTTAAGTTGCAAAGTTGCACCTGTGAAATAATGGTTGCTTCCATAAGTATGGGTATATTCCAGTATGCTTCAGTCTCAGTCACAACCAATACACTAGTGAATAGTTTAATAAGCTTTTACTGGAAATTCTGGCACCCTAAAAGATGATGGAAGCAAACAGTGCATATTAGCATTTGCAGACTTGTTTTGTCAAAATAATTTTGGATTAATACAGATGAGTAATAAAAATCATAATAAAAAGTGTTAATTATATAACTATGGAGGCAGTCATATTACTTCATCAGAATTCATCGTATGCACAGCCAACCAGTACAATGTGGATTTGTCACTGCACCAATGAACTGATCGGTGAACATTTTATTATATCACAGTTCACCGATGCACCATTTGATGCATATTGGAATGTTTACTGTGGGATATATGGTGGATGGGTTTTATTTATGGGCTAACAATAATCTGCTGTGCATACACCACCATGGGTTATACGCTGCTGTGGATTATGGATTATATGCATAAAAATATGGTATATAATTTTTATATCTGTATTAATTATAACTTTTTTCCTTATAATATTTTATATATAAAAATTTGTTTTTTTCAGTTGTATGGAAATACTTTGCAAGGAAAACTCCCTTGTATTTGATGATTTGAAAAGTATTGGAAAATTGTATAAAACTATTTTATATTTACATTTATTTAATGGAAATTTAGATCGTGCTATTGATATAGGTAAATATATATGCATGTATAAATAATAAATTCCTTGTACTTTGTAAATCTCACAACTTAACAAATGTAGCTTATCATACAGGATATGTGTTTAAAAGAGCATGGCAAAATTGATCACTTTGAATTGTCATTGTAGAATGTCTTTTGAGTCTAAATCCCTCTTCAACTGTTGACAATTCCTTAAAAACTGGTCATGAGAAAGTAATAAGGAAATATATATTTAGTTTAATATTAAAAATATTTTATAATGTTATATGTTTTTTAAAAATCCAAAAAATTAAAACCAAAACGAATTTACCTCATACATTTGTCAAGTTGGAAGATTTAAGTACAACAATTTGAGGATAAGAAGCTTTGAGTACACAATTATAGTTTACATTTTATGTGTTAATTAATATTACAGTACTATATGTTATAATATATTTAATATTCAGTGGCCTTGCTTAGTTTTAATTTTGGAGGAGTGTGTGACAAAAATAGCTGACTCAGTAACCAAAATTTTTGACTAACATTTGTATACTTCATTCTGTATTTAAAATGATATTAGTTAAGGGGTTTAGAAGTTTTTATATTTTGCTTCTCCTTGATCTCCTCCTTCTAAAGCTACTGTATTTATGAATTCTTGGCAACTTGTCCATTTTTTACCGTTGACATTCCGGTGTTTCTTGGTGTGAAACTGCTGCATCATCAAACACATCCTTCTGATTTTGAACCAACTACTTGGTCTAAAGGATTCAGCTATCCAGGTTGGAGATGGACTTTCTCAATTGAAGATTCATCATTATCACTCTTTCTTCTTTTACTATAATTGATATGATCATTTATGTTGAATCATGTGCTAAAGGAAAGAAGATTATTATTATTCTTCTTTCATTTGACTAAAGATGGATCCATCATCAGGATAATCTAGGTACACTCACATATATGGGTAGTGGCATAGGAGGCAGAGAATACAAAGTGCCTTTACAAAACTGTTTATTAAGCAAAAGTTGCACTTATCTATATTTAATGTGAGTCCTTCAGGTAACAGACAAATGTCTCAATATTCCCAGTTGAGTTGGATTCAGTCCACAAGGTTTGATAGTTGGGCAGCCCCGGGGCAGCAATGAATTGTTGTAGGTTTGATCAGTTTAAATCCGTAGAAACTTCAAAAGGAAGGCAACAACACTGGGAGAGAGGGAGATGATGACACTAGGAGAAGGATGATGCCATTGACAATTATGATGACTACCACAATGAGGACCAACAACATTGACATTGTCAACACTCTCTGTTGACATTGTACAGTACATGCCTTGACACTTATGGGTAGTGACTGATAACACTTACAGATAGTGTGTGTCATGTCCTTGAAGACTGGGATTAAATAAAGTTTTGCCCTTGATTGCTCAATTGGTCACTCTCCCTCCTCCTTTTCAAATGATCACTTGCTTGTTACTGACGTAACAGGATCCCAACTTGGATTGTGGGAGAGATCAAATTCGAAATGAATTCAATTTCCCAACTGGAAATGGTCAATCTTAGGATTTACATTTCTCCTATTGTTTATGACTTTAAAACAGGCATTTTTTTTAGCTTCTATTTTTTTTCTTCTCTTAAAAAAATAATAATTTTAACATAAATTTTAGTGGAGGTTTAGACCTGTCCAGGATCTCATAAATTCAATTATTATGTTGTCTTTCACATCTGCTTTGATGTCATTATAGGAATCAAGTTCTTGGTTCCTATATGACATCAAAGCATCCTAAAAATTTTCCCAAAAGATAATTCAAATTCACCATCTTTTTCTAATTCAAGTTTTCCCAATTATCCTTTGACTGATAAGTTCTCATCTTTTGAACTTGATCACAACTTTCTCATATTCATTATTCGATAATATTTCGTAAAATGTTTCTGTGAATTTTGCAATGGTAAGTACAAAGGACTAGACAATTTGAAAAAGTAGAATTTTAGTTAGTCTTCTTTACCTGCCACTTTAAACTACATTACTTTATACAGTGCAGTACTGTACTTCAATAAGATTTCAATGCTTTTCAATCTGGGGTTTATTTTTAACAGTACTTTTATTTTCCAGAGTTTATTTGAATTATGGGATTTAATCAAGGAAATACAGTAAATAATTTTATACCTGAAAGATTACTGATGGGGAGGAAGTGGACGGTTAATCCCTCTTCTTGTCAAGTTGAACAAAAGATGCAAGCATAATGTGGTCGATGTGGTTGCCATCACTGAGACAGACACTTCTACATAATAAACTGTTTATTTGGAAGACAATGGTTACATAATTCTGGTCAAGAACTTTTCTTGGATGGAAAGAAGTTCAGTCTATAGTTCAGTGGTTATCCAACAGCAATCTGTCAAAGTTTTGATGTGATCAGATGGTCCCAGGGCAGACTGGCTGGAAGTCAGACATAGTTCAGCAAAATAAAGATGGAGTTTAAGACAGCAGAAAAACAGACACAGAGGACAAGCAGGTTGAGCAAGAGAAAAGCAAATACACTTTGTCCTTGAATTTTGGGGTTGTTTAAAGGATTTTTCCCCAAAATTCTTAATTTAATTGGTCCCAATTTTCTCTGTCCACCTCCTGATTGGTCACTTTCCTGTTTCCAAGTGAAATTAGATGACCAGATTGGGCTCGGGAAAGATCACTCTCTGTTAATCAATTTGATATCTTTGTTCAACTTTATCCACAAGTGTTGATCCAACTTTGAAAGTTTCACTTATATCTGACGCAATGATATTTTCTTTTCTTTTCTGACACCAAAGAATTTTTTTAATGTTTTTATTACATACAACAAAATAGTTTTTCTTTTAAAGGAGTGCTATATTTTCTTGTTTATTTCCAAATTTTGTCATGTCATATCTACAAGTGTCAGAGTCAAAGCTCAATTCTCCTGATTGACATTATAAATATTCCAACCTGTTAGTTCACATCAACTCATGATCTCACAAAGTCAACCATACTGTTTATTTTGTATCTTTGCAGCAGATCTATTTCACATATTATTTTGTAACTAAAATATTTTCTTTGTAGGTTTAATGAGGGATTTAGACTCTGGGACTTCAATACCTAAGGATTATTCAAAAAATAGACATCTTTTATCTTTAAACATAACTAAATTTTTCAACTTACTGACCCTGTAATTAATCATGGCTGTATTGTTTGATTATATGACTGAGATATTTTCTGACCAAAATCATTATATTTGACTTTTGGAAGGGTGACCACTTCATAACATTATATAATAATGTAATGCTCCTGTATGTATTTTTAAATGTTATTTGGCAGCAATTTGAAAAAAATGTAGACCTATAAATTCCCATTGTCATCCGTCCATCTGATCATCCATCTTCCCTTAATCTTAAGAACAGAGTAAGATGGATGAAATCCAAGACCAGATATGGAAACTTTAGGGGCAGGAGGCCCTGATTAACTACATACAAACTTCCAATGCAAACTGGAAGTCACATTATTTCAATTAAAAATTTTTCCTCAAAAAGAGTTAAATACGTGACCAGCACAACTCCATTGCTAAAGGAAAAATATGATGTACAGGGGTAAGACACTACTAATTTCAGATGGAGAGCATATATTTTAAATTAAATAAATTAAAAATATGATCAAAAATTGCAGTCCAGCATTGTGATGATATCACAATAAATAATTTCTCATTATTTATGAAATATATTTTATCACTTGACTATTTAATGAACAATCTTAAAACTTCATTTCCTTTTTTCTAGTTTAAATTGTTCTGACTGTTTAATATGCTATTAAAGAATGATCATTGTTTTTATTAGATCATTAATTAAATTTTTGAGAATAAATATATTTTAAATGCTTAAAATTTATCATTATTTTTAGGTTTCAAAGCAATGAAAATTTTTCAAAATCTTTCTGATTTAGATTCACTCATTGATATTCAGCCTTATGTTGCCCAAGCTCTTCTTTATAATGAAANAATTTATATATAAAGTGCTAAAAAACTTTAAGTTCGATTTTCTTGATTATGTTTGAGTATTGCACTTTAGTATTTTACACGTAGTACACTCACATGGTGTACTACTTCTACACCAAAGATTGTCAAAATCCGTTACCCCAAAGCCGTAGGCTCTCCTTGTAAGTGGAAGAACCAGTAGCTTCAATAAAATCTTGGGGGGGACTCGAGGGAAAAAGAGAGTCTGATTGTAGTTAGTCTAAGTGGAGGGAGAAAAGGTAGTGTTGTGGACTGGAATTGGAACTATGTACTTAACACAATGTGTAACTTAGTGGCCCTAGAATCGTGCATGGTGATTGAGGAGTGATCACAGAGGTCTGCTGGAAATTCCAAGACTCAAAAATTAATGTAAGATTTGACAAGTTTATGATTTTGGGGACCATTGCTAACAGACTTGTCAGCTCAGTCATTGAATATACTATAGTTAATTAAGATCTCCCTACTGTATCAGTGCTACACATGATTATCATATCCATAAAATAAGGGATACATCAGTTTAATACTTGTTAATGTATACCCTTTTGATAATGTTAATTGCTATATTAAAGTTATTGAGTTAATTCTTATCCTTGTTTTCGTCTTATTGAGCCCCAAAAACAACAGATTAACCTGAACACATGTGACTGGCATTTTTCACCTATCACTTGTTTCTACCATCCTTTTGCATAGCTGTTGTTATTTTCTGCTTTCTCATACATATTTATTTATAATAAATTCATTCTTCCTCCCCATACCTTCATGCTTCCAAACAAAAGGAGATCCAACAAGGTACTAAAAGTTTCTTTGAATTGTACTGTTATTGCATAAAATGCTACGATCTTTGCAATCACTAATTACTACTGTCATTGTGTCCACACTAACAAAGTTTCATTTGAATTCAACACCCCCTTCTTGATGCATAACTTTTTCATCAATAAGCATAAATTTACACTACAGGTGGATATATTTGCAAAATAAATTTCTTTTATGTAATGTAATTAAGTAATAAATTTCAAATTTGAGTCTTATTTTCAGAAAGCTTAATTTCTCCTTATTTTTGTGTCTATTACTGAATGATAGCTAGAAAGTAGCCAAAATTTTGCAAATTTTTTGGATTGAACTGATATATTGTATTTTATACATGCTTTAAATATAATGATTTAAGCATTTTCAGATAAACATGAATTATGCATGAACAGTTATTTTAGATTGGAAATATTTGTTTCATGTTTACATTTTGTTATCCTGTTAAGTTAGCATTTTAAAAAAATGTATNGCATGCTGTTAAGGTTAGTTTGTTTTTTAAATCTATCAAACCAACCTGTGCTAGCTACAATTTTTTTGATTCATCTCTGATTTCTTCTTGAATATGAATGAAAATACTTTGTCTTTTCTATAATTATAAGCTGGTATAGAGCCATGTGCTGTTGCATCACCAAAATACTAAACTTTCTTTTCATTTCTTCAAACAAATGATTTCTTGAATGATTTACTTATTGTTGGTGAAAGATTTAAAGTAATAATTGCTGAGGTTTTTACTAATATCTGAATGTTTTAGAATTGTTCTTATTGTAGCTTTTTCAAATTATAAAGAAGCGCTCACATTGGCGTGATGCTCACCAGCTTTCAATCATAACATAGTTTCAAATACAGAGAAACACTTTTCCTTTATATTTTTGAGCCATCATTACTTTCATGCCTTCTTCCTGACATAATGGTAAAATGCACTAAAAATATGTGACAAAATAACTTTTATATACACACAACTTTTATAACAACTAAAAAGGGTTTTTCAGCAAATAAACTGAAATGTTGTCCTATGAATCTCCTTCGTAGGTTCTGTTGTGGTGAGCACACGGACGAACAATACAATACAAGGTTGTTCACAATAAAATATTTTATTAACTGTTCACACAGTTCTATATACACTAGATTCTTTAGGATCCCAACTATGCAACTTCAATATATATAAGATTTTGCTGTTATAGATCTTTGTATGAACAAAGGAGGGTGACATGTTTTCAAGATGATGGTTCTTTCCTGTTGAGATATTTTCCCGAAATATTACAACTAACTTAAACTATCTTAAACTAACTTATATTCTAAAGGAGAAATAGAGAAGGAAAGGATGAGATGAGAGGTAAGAATAATAAGAAAAGAAAAGAATGCTGGTGGGGTACCCGGGTTTTTCCTTTGTTTGATCTTCACCCTTCTGAAAATGGGAACTTGCACCGAATTCACTTCTCACCATCTTTTTCTCTATCTCAGATCTGATGATTTCTAAGTATTCATTAAACTTTTGATTTATGTCTGTCTATTTCATTCGTTTCTCTGCAGACGACCTGAGATCTCTATGTCTCACTCAGCAATGACGACCTGGACCTTTTCCTTTTTCTGTCTGCTTCTTCTGAACGCTAGCTCAAGAATCATTATCTCTCTCCCTGATTCGCCTAAGGGTTTTTACACACTATTGTTTTTTGATATAGTTCTCTGAAAACGTGTTACCACCAGCAGATAGGAAAGACCGTTAGAAAGTTCAAGAAAAAGATATAGAACAAAAGACTAAGGAAATTTAATATTAGGCTTAACACTAAAGACATATATACAAAATTATGGCATATCGCCACACTGTCATAGATTGTACTTTACTGGAGAGGGATCAGAGAGAATTCTGATCCAAAATGCATTTAAATAAAATATCTGAGAATTAATCATCATCTGAGTAATTCTTGAACTCTGGTGATAGTCAGATTCGAAGGACATAACATTTCAGTTTATTTGTCCAAAAAAAAACCTCTTTTATGTGATTATAAAAGTGACTGATTACATCTGGTAAATATTGTTAATTTTTAGCTTCTTATTATATACACATAAGCTAACCAAGTACAATAACTCCAAATGAATTATTGTGAATGACTGATTGAATGTATCAAATGAGTTATACAGTATTTGAGTTGCCATAGAATGCAATAGCAAAACAGTGCAGAGCATGGCCACTTTAAGTGGGATATGAGCAGAAACATTTAACAACGTTTTGGACCTTAGGCACAAAGGTGAATTCGGTCTCCTTTCCCATTTGCCGTACTCAATAACTACCCATAACTAAATTTTAAGTAAAGCAATTGCACTTGCTATCAATTTTAGTTCATTAATATTTTATTTGCTTTTGCAAATTAAACTTTTCTTAGAATTGGAAAAATTTCAAAGAAATATTACATTCTCAGTTTAAAATTAAAATTAGTTTTATTAAGTTTTAAATACTACAATAACAAATGGAAAAAAATACACTAAAGTTAATGATAATACCTGTATATTTGTTAATTATTATTTCTAAATTATAAAATTTCAATATTTAATTTAATTTTGTATGTTAATAATCATATGTTGTATATTCTTGCAGCTTTAGTAAATGTATTGAAGTTTTGTCACTTCTTGAATGCAATGCAGAATTAGCTAATAATAATACAGGAATGGCTTTATATTACGGAAACCTTGCAGAACTTATAAATTATAGTTGTATGTATTGTCCATATATAATATCATACAATTCAATATTATTATTATTGTAAATAAATAATTCATTAAATATAATATATTAATATAAAATTAAGAAAATAAAAATTATTTAACGAAATATATATTTTTATCTTTAGTAATTTTTATCTCAAATATTTCAAAATGATAAATTCATATCAACAATATCTTTTTTTTCCTGAAAAATCTTTAAATCTTTTTGCTGGGCTATCTATTTTTTTTATAAATTCTGTTAAGTATATTTGTAGAATGATGATGTCCTAAAGATTTTCAAAAATTTTCATATTTAAAAAATTGTTTTACCAAAATCATTATGGAGAAATATTTTGATTAATGATCACACAGAAGATTCTTGCTTATTTAAATAGTTGCACTTTAGTAGAAATACCATACTAAATATGCTCTGTTGGAAATACACTATAGGAACTTTTAATATAATTATCCTTTTATATTAAAAGTTCTTATGGCAACAATTTTAAACTTTACAGATACAGATAAAGATATTGCTGAAAAATAAACTGGTATTTATATACCAGTTTATTTTTCATTAGTCAGTTAAATTGAGAATGACCAGTCAACATGGATAAAAATGCTTGCTTTTATATAGTTTTATATTTCTTGCTGGACATTGGTTATCTATAGTGCTAATTTATTTATATCCAGTTTGGGTAGTTGAATATGTAACATATTATCCTACAGTGGCATGCCATCCATGGAAGCTGTGGAAGTACTGCTTCCCTTGTATTTTTTAAAATATAAATACATGTTGTGCAATTATTTTCATATTTTAATGTACTTTGAATTAATTAAAATTAATATTTTATTATAACTGCATTATGTGTCTTATTACAAATTTCTGTACATGTGAAAAACAATAAGATAGCTATTGTATATTCGAATATAAATTCGTATGTGCATATTTCCAATGGAAACGCTGTATTATCGAATATGGGACAGCTTCCATGGCAAAAATATTTGAATGGTGTAAAGGAGTCAGATTATACGCATTCACACATGCACTTTACAGGGCACCAATCTCGCAATTTAGCTCATGGGTGCTACATACCAAAATATCATATAATGCTTCCAATGATTCTATCCAGGGTCGGCACAGCTTCCCTATGTTCAAATGTCATCCGACTATTTTTCTATGGTAAATTAGTGAATTTTTTTTTCTATTCTATTGGCCTAATGTTTAAAATTAGCCTCACCTAGGCAGTACAGTAGACCCCCCTATAACGCTTAGGTACATTCCACGTTATTCGAATTTTACGTTGAAGGAATCATTAAATACATGAGCCAATCGCAGCCCGACACGTGTGAAGTTTATGGACTAAGGCTGTTTGAAAGGTTTTCTTCTATAAAATTAACTGATTCTAGACTAATTCCACTCAACATTTCCAAAACACGTATAATTTTTTGGGAATAATCCGTATAAACTATGCTGTAAACAAAAAATTGTAGGATTACTTACCGAGTGTGCACCGTTCAACTACGCCATTGCTCAAGCTTGTTTTCGTTGCGGAACAGCTCACAAAACGGCGGCCGCGATTTCTGATAACGAATTTTTCGCAGAAAAATAAATTGACCTTTGGAGACATTATTAATATAAATAATTTTTATGGCCGTTGAATAAGAAGTGTTTCTTTCACAAGAAATGTATAAAATTAGTGCTGTATTAGACTTACGGTACCTAATTTACATACTGTACAGACGATAATAAACTCAACTTACTAGCCTAAAATCTCCGTAGCGTGTTGCCAGGCGGCAGAAAGCATATATATAATTATAATAAAGTTACAATAAATTAAGTTAATATATAATTATATATACAGTACCTAATTTATATATAATGCTGTACAGACGATAGCAAACTCAGTTTAGCCGCCTAAACTCTCCATAGCATCGCGCTGGACAGTGGAAAGTAGTTCGGCTGCTCGTCCACTATTGGTCCAGATTCGACCAATCTTGTCGCGACAGGAGTCGGCGACGACGTTTTACGAGTCACTTTATTCGAATACTGCTACAATTTTTTCGCTACGTTATAGGAATTTCTGTTATAGGAATCCATGTTATAGGGGGGGGTCAACTGTATAGTAATAAATCAATATACTATAGATCTGTTTTACAGAATTTCTTGATTTCAGTTATCAAGGAATAGCAGATGAAGCGTGACATCATTGTAGTGCATAAGCACTATGTATAGTTAATTCCGTTTATTTTTGTATATATGTCATGTGTCATATCGGGTTTTACTGTAAAATTCTGTTTTATTTTATGATACCGGATTGTGAACGGGTGGGACCCGTCGCTCTTGTTGATTGGTCAGCGACTAACATCACGTGTAATTCACGTCACACTCAACGGCGGGAGGTATAAATATTGGGACTCCCGTCCAAAGAGGGGACTTTGTCTTCTTTCCGGCTCCTGCAAGAGAAAGGACTTCGTGGTGTAAGAATAACGGGACTGACACGTGTGAACTAAGGAATGAAGAGAACAGAATCCAATTCCATCGTAGAGAATCCGCCTGTTGTTCATGAAACAAGTAGAAGATATTAAGACATGAAACATCGAAGAACCTCCGAAAACTATTATTTTGTCAGTACGTTGAGTATTGTGTATTTCGTTAAAGGAGAAGTAATATCTTCTATCCTTTTGCTCGTATAGTTTACACGTTCCCTGTTTTGAAAATTTAATGGATTGTTGTTCCTCTCCTGTGGTGTAAATAGGTTAATGTTCTTTTGTTTGTATATATTCATGATTAAACCTTATTAATTAAATTCCACCATAATTGTAAAGTCCTTTATTTTACGTGTCTGTGCCTTGACCCTATAACCTTGCCTATCAGACCTAGGTCTATTGGGGCTTAACATCATCATGGGTGTCTAAAAATTGGTGGCAAAATGTGACAGGGAAGGAGTAAGTAATCAAATAGGACTTAAAATTAGTCATATCATATTGGAATGACCCTTTTTATAATTAAAGAATTTAATAAATACAATAATACAATTTATTATTTTATATTCCCATTAATTTTTTACTTTTATAAAATCTAACATTATCAACAGATTTGTAGTACTTCGCAACTATTTTCTTTTTTTGTTGTTTCGGTTTTTCCCTCACCCCTTTCATTTTTGTTCGTGGTGCCACCCGTCCCCAGTTCACCATATATTGGCCAGCTGATGTCACGTGAGGAGGATATCCACTGTGTAGGATATATAAGGTCGTGACCCATGTAGAGGAGGACCTTTTTGCTTTCTGATTGTTCCTGACTACAGTGTGCTGGCCATGTGTGTGAGATTGAGGCGCTGAGCGTGGGAGACCCAAGGACATAGGGAGACAAGATAGCAAAAATTGGTTTGCATCTAATCAAGGACAGTGTGGCAGCGAATAACAACTGGTTCAAGAGAAAGAAGACTGACTGAAGATTCATAGGCACAGATTAGTTCTTCTTCAAATGTTTGTATGCTGTGGAAGATTGTCGTGAGTAATTTTGTTAATATCTTCTGTTGTTACACATCATTCACCGTCCCGCGTCGTGAGCCCCCAAAGTCAAGGAAGGAAAGAGGAAAGGCGTAAACGTATGTATTGTTCGCTCTTACCACTTGGATATAACATATTATTGTCAATAGTTCGTGTCTTATGGAATTATCCCGTTTGTACCCTAATGAAAGTTAATTAAATACTCAGTTATTGTTGAGCTGACTTGTCCGTTGTGTTTTGTGTGAAGCCCTGAGGACCTGTTCTACAGGAAACTCTACAGATTAAAAAAATATATATTTACATTTAAAAAGAATTTCCTTGAAAAATGGATTTCCATTCTTCTTACATAATTTTAAAGTTTTAAAATACTGATACATTAATCTGATACATTAATTCAATATTTATATTGAATTAGAAACAAATTTTATTTGAAGAGGAGGAATATTTTATTTAGAAAACATTTTAAAATGAATGAATTTCTGAAATTGCATTGAATAGCAAATAGGAAGATTTTTAAATATTTAAAACTTACAAATATTATTTTATAGTGACTTTTGTCTCTGGAGAACTAAAGAAAAAGTGTTCTGAATTTGCAGAATCATTACCTTTGCAGAATATTCATAGAGAAGTGGAATTTTATTTAACAGCCAACATGGCATTGTGGTAATAATATCTTTAATATATTATTTAAAATTATATTTAATACAGTAACTTTCCATTAACCTGGCATCATCAGGACCAACATGGTGCCAGTTTATCAAATATGCCAACTTATTGGACAACGGACTTTTTTCTGGTTTTTTTTTCGATTCCCTGGACACAATTTTACATATCTTTGCGTGTAAAACTGTACAAATCCATTTTTTATGATTGTTTAACATTAAATTTCAATTTTTCTAGATTATTCCTACCCTTGGCTAGTTCTGAAACAGGAACACACTAACTCAATGTTTCTCAACAGGGACAATATCGCCCCTATGTGGGCGTTTTTCCATGTTNAAAATTTTAAATACTTGTGATCTATGTAATCTAATAATTATAATATAATATTAAAACAAAAGTATTTAATATAATGTCTTAAAAAACCTCATTGTCAACTCAACAGAACAATAGCAAAGCTGTTCAAATGTCTTCAGCCAACACTGAAGCCTTGTTCAGGAAACAAGAGTTATAAAATGGAATACTTGGAACACGCACTTAAAAATTTGATTGTATGGAATTTGATGTTTGAATATGATTATATCTTTTGAATTACAAATGCTCATTGGATGCATGTTGGTTTCATGGCAATCATCATACTAGATTTGCCACACCCTGGAAACAGGCTTCTCCTCTTTGTAACTCTTTGTAATTGATGTAATTGCTCTTCATGGTGGCCTTAAAAATTTCTAGAGTTCCATATTCTTAATGTCTTTGGCTCATATAGTCAACCTTAAAAGTGGCTTGTTGAAGCATAGGAACAACATCCCCATTTGAGGCTTATGCCAATAAGGTTTATTGAGACATTATATGATCATTATCCAGTTCTGAATGTGAATCTTAAATAAGTGAATTATAAAATGTTTCCAAAGTTTTTATTTCTTATAGTAAATTGACAATATAATATTGTAATATTTTTCTTCTTTTAATTATAATATTTCATATTTGTAAAGGACATGAATCATTTCTTTCTATTGAAAATGAATTTTAGTTTTACAATATAAGAACAGAACTGTAGAACTATTGAAAATCAGATATTAAAAGTATTTTTACATTTCTATTTTAAGTATTAACAACAAGTTAATATTTTTATTAATTTTTATATTCTGTTATTGCTATGAATCTATTGACAAAATTTTGATTAAAATTTGTAAATGAATCACTGCCTGAAATAAAATAAAATTTTTTTATCTTATATTAACATGTAATTGAACTGCAAAACATTAGTTCATTGTGAAGAAGGTAAGAATAATAATAATTCCTCCCCCATTTATACAAACTACACATGGCTTGGAAAGAAAGGCCAACCGTGGGAGAGACATCATGGAATAATTGATGGTTGCTCAGAAAATATATATTGTGCATCTTATGTGATTTGTACATACTTGTATATATATATATGTATGTAGATATATATAGATTTAAATTGGTAGTTTTATTCTGATATAATTGTTGGTTACATATATGTTATTAGACCTCATCAGTATATCGCATTGTCGTGAGACAAGTTAACTGTAGCCGTTATAATGGAGATGTCATGTATCAATGATCCTAAGTAATATAAATGATAATAGATATTGACCAGTTTCTGAAGGGTGCTTATTTGTAAGATCCTTTACACTCCTGCCTCAACATAATGTTGGGAACATTTTATTGTTCTGTTCGGCACTACACACCATTGCCAAATTTCTAGGCTTACAGGAAAGCAGTGCTGAACGTCCAACGTACATGTTTTCACATTTAAAACTTTGGCCTCAACCTCGCTATTTCAAAATAAAAATATAATTATTGATCAGAAAATAAATTTACTGCATTCATAAATCACAGACAGTTTTCATAGATGGAATGGAACTGATATTATAGAATGGAAATGTCATTGATAAAATATTTTTTAAAATAATCCTCTTTATAGAGGTTATTATTTAAATAATCTTTGATAAATATTTCAACTTTATAGTTGAAATATTTATCAAAGATTATTTAAATAATATGTGAAATATTACATGTGAAGGTTTGCACAACAGATTCATAGAGTATACAAATCTGTTACTTCAGCTATTTAATGGTAGCACATTTGTAATATCTTATTACAGATGAGGTGATATCCTGATAAGTATTTTTTTAAGATGGGAAATAGGTGAAAAGGTATCAAATCTAGATTGTATAGGATATAATCCAATACTGTATTTTCAAGTTTTGCAGTAAGTTCTTAGATTGTCAACCTGTGTGTGTCAGATATTGTTACAGAAGAGAATCTCATTCCATCACTGCAAAACCACTTTTTGTCATAAAGGTTAAATTACAATGTCTTTACTTCTATGTATCTATCTCAAATCATATGACTGTGAATGCAAGAATACTTTATTACATGTATTATTAATAGCATTTGAAAATTTTGTGAATTTGACATCTCAGGAAATAGAACTGATAAACTTATTTTCTGATCCATCATATATTTTAAATTGTTTAGTTTATGTTTAAATAGAAATATTATAACTAGTTATCTAAAAAAAAGTTATTTTTTTACGTAGCGTAAAAATTAAAGTTTTATAGTAATAAATATTGTAAATTATATGTAAATATTATAAACTTTGTCATAATCAATAAGTAGCTTATTAAATAATTTGAACATTATCACATTTCATCTCTTAAACATACAACAGCTCTTCACACATTTAGTTAAAATAAGCAATAAATAAAATTTTGAGTGTAATCATAAAATATATTTAATCTTGTTATAAGCTATCTTTCAAATTGTTAATAAAATTGGCCTAAACTGTAGCACAATAAAGCATAAAAAACTCAAAAATCTATAAAAATACATTAAGACTATTTAAATAAATTACTGTAAGTTTTTCAAAAAATATTTTAGAAAAGATCATTCTTCAAATGATTCAATTTAAGATAAAAAAAAAACATACTTCAAGATGTCTGTTAAGGTTTTCAACCATTTACTTGGCAGTTATCAAAGAATTATATAAATTAAATTTCATTCATTTATGATATTATTATAATCAGAATATATTAAATTCTGTTATACTCTAGTTTTTTTATAATATTAATGTATTTTTTTATTACTTTGTTATTTTTTGAAAAAATAATTTGAGTAATTATGATCAAATATTTTTAAATTCTAAAAAAAGTGTCATGGGAGTTTTCAATTGTAGAAATTTGATTACAATTAGTCTCCATTTGTATGTCTTAGGTAACTATCAGTTTGGTTTTATTTTTTCAAATTAAATATGTTATTTCTATCCTTTTTTGATTTTGCAATAAGTTTTTTAATTTGTATCTTGAAAGATACTTGAATTAAAATAATTAAAAAATTACTGGAAATTAATTTGAAGACACAGTCTGTCCAAAACTGGGAACCACTATTTATTCACTTCTAGTGTTCCAGAATACAAACATTTGATGATCCGACCTTTCTTTTTAGGTTGTTTGGCCATCAAGTTTAAAAACACAGAAAAATATCCAATTAAAATTACAAAGTTAAAATTGGAACTGGAGGATCTTACAGACATCTTCGTTTTCTTACCATCCTTACTACTCATGGATATTTGAGCTTTATATCTACTGAGGAAAAGGCGCTGGTAAATGTAGATTTTTCTTAGCTTCCCCTTGGTGATGAATCTTTGCAAAAGTCTCAATTGTAGAATTTCATCAGATGGCAATACAGTCTGTCCCAGTTTTGGACAGACTGTGTTTTCAAATTAATTTTCATAAAATTGCTATTTGACAAAATTCTACAATTAAAAAATTACTTTAATTCAAGTATCTTTCAAGGTGAATTTTTTTTGGGGGGGAAATGATAGAAATATGCTAAAGTAATTGTAAAATATGGGATGCTTTCTATATAAAATATTTTGAATTATAAAACTGTAATTGCTTATTTGTAACAATAAATAAAAAATACTGCAATTTAATTTGATTATCTTTTCAGATTTCAATAATGATATATCATTTTATATGTTATTTAAGTACAGTAAAAGTTACTATAACAAGTAATAAGAAGAGAGCTGATGATGATACAAAAATGATCTTGTATCAGTACAACCTTACTCTGGTTTGTGCATAGAATGCATTTCTGAAAATGGCATGTGCTAAGTGAAACAACACAAAATAGAATCATTATAATACTTGTTTATAGTCTATACACTAAACTTTTTAATCTTTCTTGACATCTATCCTAGCTGCTTCACCACTGGTATGCATGCTGTTAAGGTTAGTTTGTTTTTTAAATCTATCAAACCAACCTGTGCTAGCTACAATTTTTTTGATTCATCTCTGATTTCTTCTTGAATATGAATGAAAATACTTTGTCTTTTCTATAATTATAAGCTGGTATAGAGCCATGTGCTGTTGCATCACCAAAATACTAAACTTTCTTTTCATTTCTTCAAACAAATGATTTCTTGAATGATTTACTTATTGTTGGTGAAAGATTTAAAGTAATAATTGCTGAGGTTTTTACTAATATCTGAATGTTTTAGAATTGTTCTTATTGTAGCTTTTTCAAATTATAAAGAAGCGCTCACATTGGCGTGATGCTCACCAGCTTTCAATCATAACATAGTTTCAAATACAGAGAAACACTTTTCCTTTATATTTTTGAGCCATCATTACTTTCATGCCTTCTTCCTGACATAATGGTAAAATGCACTAAAAATATGTGACAAAATAACTTTTATATACACACAACTTTTATAACAACTAAAAAGGGTTTTTCAGCAAATAAACTGAAATGTTGTCCTATGAATCTCCTTCGTAGGTTCTGTTGTGGTGAGCACACGGACGAACAATACAATACAAGGTTGTTCACAATAAAATATTTTATTAACTGTTCACACAGTTCTATATACACTAGATTCTTTAGGATCCCAACTATGCAACTTCAATATATATAAGATTTTGCTGTTATAGATCTTTGTATGAACAAAGGAGGGTGACATGTTTTCAAGATGATGGTTCTTTCCTGTTGAGATATTTTCCCGAAATATTACAACTAACTTAAACTATCTTAAACTAACTTATATTCTAAAGGAGAAATAGAGAAGGAAAGGATGAGATGAGAGGTAAGAATAATAAGAAAAGAAAAGAATGCTGGTGGGGTACCCGGGTTTTTCCTTTGTTTGATCTTCACCCTTCTGAAAATGGGAACTTGCACCGAATTCACTTCTCACCATCTTTTTCTCTATCTCAGATCTGATGATTTCTAAGTATTCATTAAACTTTTGATTTATGTCTGTCTATTTCATTCGTTTCTCTGCAGACGACCTGAGATCTCTATGTCTCACTCAGCAATGACGACCTGGACCTTTTCCTTTTTCTGTCTGCTTCTTCTGAACGCTAGCTCAAGAATCATTATCTCTCTCCCTGATTCGCCTAAGGGTTTTTACACACTATTGTTTTTTGATATAGTTCTCTGAAAACGTGTTACCACCAGCAGATAGGAAAGACCGTTAGAAAGTTCAAGAAAAAGATATAGAACAAAAGACTAAGGAAATTTAATATTAGGCTTAACACTAAAGACATATATACAAAATTATGGCATATCGCCACACTGTCATAGATTGTACTTTACTGGAGAGGGATCAGAGAGAATTCTGATCCAAAATGCATTTAAATAAAATATCTGAGAATTAATCATCATCTGAGTAATTCTTGAACTCTGGTGATAGTCAGATTCGAAGGACATAACATTTCAGTTTATTTGTCCAAAAAAAAACCTCTTTTATGTGATTATAAAAGTGACTGATTACATCTGGTAAATATTGTTAATTTTTAGCTTCTTATTATATACACATAAGCTAACCAAGTACAATAACTCCAAATGAATTATTGTGAATGACTGATTGAATGTATCAAATGAGTTATACAGTATTTGAGTTGCCATAGAATGCAATAGCAAAACAGTGCAGAGCATGGCCACTTTAAGTGGGATATGAGCAGAAACATTTAACAACGTTTTGGACCTTAGGCACAAAGGTGAATTCGGTCTCCTTTCCCATTTGCCGTACTCAATAACTACCCATAACTAAATTTTAAGTAAAGCAATTGCACTTGCTATCAATTTTAGTTCATTAATATTTTATTTGCTTTTGCAAATTAAACTTTTCTTAGAATTGGAAAAATTTCAAAGAAATATTACATTCTCAGTTTAAAATTAAAATTAGTTTTATTAAGTTTTAAATACTACAATAACAAATGGAAAAAAATACACTAAAGTTAATGATAATACCTGTATATTTGTTAATTATTATTTCTAAATTATAAAATTTCAATATTTAATTTAATTTTGTATGTTAATAATCATATGTTGTATATTCTTGCAGCTTTAGTAAATGTATTGAAGTTTTGTCACTTCTTGAATGCAATGCAGAATTAGCTAATAATAATACAGGAATGGCTTTATATTACGGAAACCTTGCAGAACTTATAAATTATAGTTGTATGTATTGTCCATATATAATATCATACAATTCAATATTATTATTATTGTAAATAAATAATTCATTAAATATAATATATTAATATAAAATTAAGAAAATAAAAATTATTTAACGAAATATATATTTTTATCTTTAGTAATTTTTATCTCNCGTATAGTTTACACGTTCCCTGTTTTGAAAATTTAATGGATTGTTGTTCCTCTCCTGTGGTGTAAATAGGTTAATGTTCTTTTGTTTGTATATATTCATGATTAAACCTTATTAATTAAATTCCACCATAATTGTAAAGTCCTTTATTTTACGTGTCTGTGCCTTGACCCTATAACCTTGCCTATCAGACCTAGGTCTATTGGGGCTTAACATCATCATGGGTGTCTAAAAATTGGTGGCAAAATGTGACAGGGAAGGAGTAAGTAATCAAATAGGACTTAAAATTAGTCATATCATATTGGAATGACCCTTTTTATAATTAAAGAATTTAATAAATACAATAATACAATTTATTATTTTATATTCCCATTAATTTTTTACTTTTATAAAATCTAACATTATCAACAGATTTGTAGTACTTCGCAACTATTTTCTTTTTTTGTTGTTTCGGTTTTTCCCTCACCCCTTTCATTTTTGTTCGTGGTGCCACCCGTCCCCAGTTCACCATATATTGGCCAGCTGATGTCACGTGAGGAGGATATCCACTGTGTAGGATATATAAGGTCGTGACCCATGTAGAGGAGGACCTTTTTGCTTTCTGATTGTTCCTGACTACAGTGTGCTGGCCATGTGTGTGAGATTGAGGCGCTGAGCGTGGGAGACCCAAGGACATAGGGAGACAAGATAGCAAAAATTGGTTTGCATCTAATCAAGGACAGTGTGGCAGCGAATAACAACTGGTTCAAGAGAAAGAAGACTGACTGAAGATTCATAGGCACAGATTAGTTCTTCTTCAAATGTTTGTATGCTGTGGAAGATTGTCGTGAGTAATTTTGTTAATATCTTCTGTTGTTACACATCATTCACCGTCCCGCGTCGTGAGCCCCCAAAGTCAAGGAAGGAAAGAGGAAAGGCGTAAACGTATGTATTGTTCGCTCTTACCACTTGGATATAACATATTATTGTCAATAGTTCGTGTCTTATGGAATTATCCCGTTTGTACCCTAATGAAAGTTAATTAAATACTCAGTTATTGTTGAGCTGACTTGTCCGTTGTGTTTTGTGTGAAGCCCTGAGGACCTGTTCTACAGGAAACTCTACAGATTAAAAAAATATATATTTACATTTAAAAAGAATTTCCTTGAAAAATGGATTTCCATTCTTCTTACATAATTTTAAAGTTTTAAAATACTGATACATTAATCTGATACATTAATTCAATATTTATATTGAATTAGAAACAAATTTTATTTGAAGAGGAGGAATATTTTATTTAGAAAACATTTTAAAATGAATGAATTTCTGAAATTGCATTGAATAGCAAATAGGAAGATTTTTAAATATTTAAAACTTACAAATATTATTTTATAGTGACTTTTGTCTCTGGAGAACTAAAGAAAAAGTGTTCTGAATTTGCAGAATCATTACCTTTGCAGAATATTCATAGAGAAGTGGAATTTTATTTAACAGCCAACATGGCATTGTGGTAATAATATCTTTAATATATTATTTAAAATTATATTTAATACAGTAACTTTCCATTAACCTGGCATCATCAGGACCAACATGGTGCCAGTTTATCAAATATGCCAACTTATTGGACAACGGACTTTTTTCTGGTTTTTTTTTCGATTCCCTGGACACAATTTTACATATCTTTGCGTGTAAAACTGTACAAATCCATTTTTTATGATTGTTTAACATTAAATTTCAATTTTTCTAGATTATTCCTACCCTTGGCTAGTTCTGAAACAGGAACACACTAACTCAATGTTTCTCAACAGGGACAATATCGCCCCTATGTGGGCGTTTTTCCATGTTGAGGGGCGATTTGTAACAATTTATATTTTGGGGGACAAAAAACAATTTTCTGGGCGATATAGTAAAACATTATATTAAGATTAATTAAATATTTTATTCGTTATATTGTACAATAATTAAACAAATAACATTATACTAGTCACTAGTCTATTCAATGCAATACGAATTTGGCATTAGCTCTGGCCCACGACATCAGAATTTTGAAGTGAAGGGGGCAATACTACATAATGGTTTTATTGAAGGGGGCAACGATTCGTTAGAGGTTGAGAAACACTGCTCTAACTAGAATATTTCTTTGTGCTTTGTACACTTTTATCTATATCTATATCTATGTATATATATTCTATATATTTTGCATATTAAAAGCAAAATGTTCTGTCACTGCCAATTGAAACCGAAACTAACACTTTAGGAAGAAGTGCTATAAATAGAGACTCAACCCTTAACTGCCAGGATGAAATATAACCAAATCAATCAAGACAGACAAGTATCAATACTTTAGCCACACTTTTGAAAATACAGTTGAGTCCTGAAAACTCGGCAGCCCGGATAACTTGGCCATACCCTGGTAGGGTGAAAAAACCCCTAGTTAATTTTCATTATAGACAGCTTTATGTCTCATAAAGTATTTTTCTGAGGTCTGTCTTATCAGGTAAATTACTGTACACCGTGTATTCATTAATTTTCATTTTCAGGGTATTTTAAGGGTATTTGGGCAGTTTATTCTCTGTTGTATTCTCAAGCAAACAATACATACAAGTACAGTACAGTATTTTCTGAGGAAATGCTCGTACTTATTCTTTTTAAACTCCATTCCCGATAACCTGCATTTTCACAAACTCGGCCACCCTTCGGTCCACATTAGGCCAAGTTTTCGGGAGTACTGTATTATGTTTCAATTGATTTGATTTTAATTTTAATTAATTAATTAATTTTTTTAATTTTAGTTTTGGTTTCAGTATAAAGGCCAGAGTTTAAAATTTTAATTTAATTTTAAATTTAATTAACTGGGTACCTAATTATGTATACAGACAAATTCCCAATGCACTGATACTCCCCCAAGACAAGCTGCACATGCTGGCTTATTGGGTTTGCTGGCATACTGGATACCATGTTAATGGAATTTCACTGTATTTACATTATGATCACTTTATATTTAATTTTTAGATTATGCAAATGAACTTATGTTTTTTCCAAATTCCTGGATATAAAATCTGAACTGAATAAAAAATATATATGAAATTTGAAATGAATAAAATGTATTTCAGTTTAATTTTTTATCCAAAAATTTCCTAGAATTCAAGAATTTTACAGTTTATTGATTTGCATAAATAATGGGATAAAGAAAAACAACCTCCTTTCTTATGGACAACTTTATATGATTGGAATTGTTAATTCAATTATAATAGAAGGAGAGAAATAACTAAATTGTTTTTATCATAAATAATTATAGGCATATATAATTAATTCTATGAGAAATAGCAAATATCTTGTTTAAAGACAACAAAGTTTGATTAAACATATTAGGGGTATTCATGATGGAAACTTTTCTTGTTTTTAGAAGAGCTGAATTATACAAAAGCTGTGAATTATAAACATGCATTTAGATCAGACAATTTAGGAGAGTAATAATACTATCTTGTAACAAAAACAGGAATGAGGCCAAGCAAATGACAACAGAAAACAGTGATTTTATCTTATTTTCTCTAGAATTGAATAAATTGTTGTTGAATAATCAATGTTCAGATAGTCATAAAAAAATCAATAACAATCTTAGATAATTCTTAGCAAGTTTTATGTACAATAAATCACACCACTTGGTAAAACCTGAATTGAGCCAGATAAAGGTATTGTTTTGTAGATTTGCCACCTTCCTCATAGATCTGATAAGAGGAAGGTGCTGCTATCTACAAAAAAAGACTATCTGGTTCACTTGAGTTTTACCAAGTGTTGTGATCCTGATTTATTGCAGATACTGCTGTATAAAATATCAGATATTTAGATGCAAAATCCAAAGTATTTAAATTTAATGTGTGATACTTAGAAGTATGGAAAAAAAAAAAACAAATCCAAACTGTTGATATTGTCAACTACAAATGTAACAATTCTCATTTCATCTTTATTGGGCATTTATTGGGTTTTATAATAACTCCCATTTATTTATGAGAGTTATTTTGCATCATTTTTGGACATTAAAAATATTGATAACATCTGTTGGTAGATTTGGATAATTGCTCCAAGACAGCTTTTGTTAAGCTAAATGGCTTTTGCCATAAAAACAAGGTTAAGAGAATCAATGCTTTTGTCACTTGTAAGAAAACTATAAAAGCTGCTGGTTTAGTGAGAAAAACTGCACATCGTGACTACATCTATTGTAAAATTTATAAAAAGCTGATATAAACTTGTTTTTTAAGAATTTATAAGATTTATAAAGATACTTCACAAACTCACAAACTCTTTTACTTTTAGTAAGCAAAACTAATGTAAGTTAAATGCAAAATCTAGTGAGCAGTATTAATCATTAAAATTAGGAAAGTTATATCCTGATTATTTAAGGCAATTGTTTGGTTATGTTGCAAAATCTCTTAAATAATCATGATTTTTAATGTTATCATTAAAAAATGAGTTTAATCTAACAAGACAAAAATAACCTTTTTTAAAGAATATAAATTTACAGATGTTTTATTTTTTCATACCATACAAAAAGTTTCAGATTATTTAAATGGTAAATTTTCAAGTACTGATATCATAATATTGGCTATTTATTCAAAATAGCTACTTATAATTTGATTTATTGGCTTAATATCACAATAATTGCTTTTATAATCAATTTTGTAGTATAATAGGTGGTATATTGGCAACGATTCGTTAGAGGTTGAGAAACACTGCTCTAACTAGAATATTTCTTTGTGCTTTGTACACTTTTATCTATATCTATATCTATGTATATATATTCTATATATTTTGCATATTAAAAGCAAAATGTTCTGTCACTGCCAATTGAAACCGAAACTAACACTTTAGGAAGAAGTGCTATAAATAGAGACTCAACCCTTAACTGCCAGGATGAAATATAACCAAATCAATCAAGACAGACAAGTATCAATACTTTAGCCACACTTTTGAAAATACAGTTGAGTCCTGAAAACTCGGCAGCCCGGATAACTTGGCCATACCCTGGTAGGGTGAAAAAACCCCTAGTTAATTTTCATTATAGACAGCTTTATGTCTCATAAAGTATTTTTCTGAGGTCTGTCTTATCAGGTAAATTACTGTACACCGTGTATTCATTAATTTTCATTTTCAGGGTATTTTAAGGGTATTTGGGCAGTTTATTCTCTGTTGTATTCTCAAGCAAACAATACATACAAGTACAGTACAGTATTTTCTGAGGAAATGCTCGTACTTATTCTTTTTAAACTCCATTCCCGATAACCTGCATTTTCACAAACTCGGCCACCCTTCGGTCCACATTAGGCCAAGTTTTCGGGAGTACTGTATTATGTTTCAATTGATTTGATTTTAATTTTAATTAATTAATTAATTTTTTTAATTTTAGTTTTGGTTTCAGTATAAAGGCCAGAGTTTAAAATTTTAATTTAATTTTAAATTTAATTAACTGGGTACCTAATTATGTATACAGACAAATTCCCAATGCACTGATACTCCCCCAAGACAAGCTGCACATGCTGGCTTATTGGGTTTGCTGGCATACTGGATACCATGTTAATGGAATTTCACTGTATTTACATTATGATCACTTTATATTTAATTTTTAGATTATGCAAATGAACTTATGTGTTTTCCAAATTCCTGGATATAAAATCTGAACTGAATAAAAAATATATATGAAATTTGAAATGAATAAAATGTATTTCAGTTTAATTTTTTATCCAAAAATTTCCTAGAATTCAAGAATTTTACAGTTTATTGATTTGCATAAATAATGGGATAAAGAAAAACAACCTCCTTTCTTATGGACAACTTTATATGATTGGAATTGTTAATTCAATTATAATAGAAGGAGAGAAATAACTAAATTGTTTTTATCATAAATAATTATAGGCATATATAATTAATTCTATGAGAAATAGCAAATATCTTGTTTAAAGACAACAAAGTTTGATTAAACATATTAGGGGTATTCATGATGGAAACTTTTCTTGTTTTTAGAAGAGCTGAATTATACAAAAGCTGTGAATTATAAACATGCATTTAGATCAGACAATTTAGGAGAGTAATAATACTATCTTGTAACAAAAACAGGAATGAGGCCAAGCAAATGACAACAGAAAACAGTGATTTTATCTTATTTTCTCTAGAATTGAATAAATTGTTGTTGAATAATCAATGTTCAGATAGTCATAAAAAAATCAATAACAATCTTAGATAATTCTTAGCAAGTTTTATGTACAATAAATCACACCACTTGGTAAAACCTGAATTGAGCCAGATAAAGGTATTGTTTTGTAGATTTGCCACCTTCCTCATAGATCTGATAAGAGGAAGGTGCTGCTATCTACAAAAAAAGACTATCTGGTTCACTTGAGTTTTACCAAGTGTTGTGATCCTGATTTATTGCAGATACTGCTGTATAAAATATCAGATATTTAGATGCAAAATCCAAAGTATTTAAATTTAATGTGTGATACTTAGAAGTATGGAAAAAAAAAAAACAAATCCAAACTGTTGATATTGTCAACTACAAATGTAACAATTCTCATTTCATCTTTATTGGGCATTTATTGGGTTTTATAATAACTCCCATTTATTTATGAGAGTTATTTTGCATCATTTTTGGACATTAAAAATATTGATAACATCTGTTGGTAGATTTGGATAATTGCTCCAAGACAGCTTTTGTTAAGCTAAATGGCTTTTGCCATAAAAACAAGGTTAAGAGAATCAATGCTTTTGTCACTTGTAAGAAAACTATAAAAGCTGCTGGTTTAGTGAGAAAAACTGCACATCGTGACTACATCTATTGTAAAATTTATAAAAAGCTGATATAAACTTGTTTTTTAAGAATTTATAAGATTTATAAAGATACTTCACAAACTCACAAACTCTTTTACTTTTAGTAAGCAAAACTAATGTAAGTTAAATGCAAAATCTAGTGAGCAGTATTAATCATTAAAATTAGGAAAGTTATATCCTGATTATTTAAGGCAATTGTTTGGTTATGTTGCAAAATCTCTTAAATAATCATGATTTTTAATGTTATCATTAAAAAATGAGTTTAATCTAACAAGACAAAAATAACCTTTTTTAAAGAATATAAATTTACAGATGTTTTATTTTTTCATACCATACAAAAAGTTTCAGATTATTTAAATGGTAAATTTTCAAGTACTGATATCATAATATTGGCTATTTATTCAAAATAGCTACTTATAATTTGATTTATTGGCTTAATATCACAATAATTGCTTTTATAATCAATTTTGTAGTATAATAGGTGGTATATTAAATTTTTAAATTTGCTAAATTCCTAAATTTAGATATACAGTATATAATAGACTGGTATCTGATAGAAACTAAATAGTTCAAGAGTTCTCATTTTACAAACACTTTAGTGATGTTTTATAGATACAATGGAGCAAATAATCATAAATATAAGAATGCATGATGTAATGAACATGATCTTGCTCTTAATTGCAGACTGTTGGCATCATGTCTGTTTTCAATACATTCTATTAGAATAACAGGACAAAAGCTTCAAAGCTACAAATGAAAGTTATGAATTCATTTAAAACAAAAAAAAGATATTTCCAAAAGATGTTTGGAAAAATTAATGCACAAAATTTGAGAGTAAGCAAAACATTGATAAATAGACAGCAAGCAATATTGGAAAACAAATATTGAAATATATTAAGAATACACAAACAAAATAAGCATTTTAGCATTTTATCCAAAAGTGACTGATATATGCTAGTATTACAGCCCATAGGACATAAGCGTAAGCTAGTGAGCAGTCACTAGCATACATCTTATGGCTGAATAGAAATGGCATTTGATCTTGCATTTCTATATCAGTTCTTGTGAAATCTTTTTTCGCGCATTACTGATATGGTCAGAGGGAAATTCGAGGTATAAATGTTAATCTATATATATATATAAAAATGGACGTGTGTGTCCCTATATTTCACTTTTCAGCCAAAACTACACATCACACATGAATGGTATTTGTATGTGGTAGTAAGCGGGTCCTTGCAGCTAGATTCTAGATAACTTAGAAAAACAGTCTTTTATATATAAAAAAAAACTATATNCTTTTCAGCCAAAACTACACATCACACATGAATGGTATTTGTATGTGGTAGTAAGCGGGTCCTTGCAGCTAGATTCTAGATAACTTAGAAAAACAGTCTTTTATATATAAAAAAAAACTATATTACATACAAATGTATGAACAAATAAAAACCCAGCAAAGCGGGTCCTTGCAGCTAGTAGGGTAATAAACATAAAAGAGGATGCACTATCATCTTCCTGTCCCTTTTGTGTTTGTTTACTGTACCTGTTACATTCAAATAAAGAATGCTTTACTTGATATTTACTGTTTGGTGTGAGTGATTTTTTAATTGTTAAGACAAAAAATGAAGCATTACCTTTCGTTTTCTTTTGTTCTTTTATTGCTTAACTTTACTGACTAGCGGAACTTATTTTACAACATTTCAAATTGACGAACCTCTGACGACAGAACACTTTTGCCAGTGTTGCCAGATATAGCTGTACAATAATTAACAATATAAATGTACAATAATTAACATTAATAATTAATAAATTTTAGGGAGAAAAATTGGAAATGCAAAACATGGGATATTTATTGTTATAAACAGCTAAACTAATCAGAAATAAACACTTTTAACATTATGTACTTTCCATATTTTTTTGCTTTAACACTTTTTCTAAACCTATTATTATTGCTGAAGCTTGATACTTTGCATTACTGAAAGCTTTTATTATATAAAAATAGTAGCATATTTTCATGATTATAACTTGCAATGATACCCCATACCCTACAGCCATGGTTCTCAATTATTTTGAAGTCGGGAACACTAAACTTTGACATTTTTTTTCCGTGGTACAGTTATATCAGCTTTAAAGCAGGGGTGGCAAACCTTTTTGAGATCAAGAGTGCACTTGGTCTAGTATATGACATTATTGGCATTTTCAGATTACATTCCCATGCAAAAATTATTATATATTGTATTGATTTTTCCTTTGCAACAATTCTTAATTGTATACTGTATTTGATTTTTTTCTGAAACACTTGATGTGGCTTCACATGTGCTGTTCATTAAGACCATGGTTCTCAATCCATGGTCTATGGAACATGAACATATGAACATGGATTGAGAACCATGGTCCTAATGAACAGCACTGTTCGATAGGCACAAGCTCATAATTGCAATTTAAAATTGGCATATAACTCGTCTCATCACAACCCACACCCCATTTCAAAGTGTTTTTCAAACACAGATAATCTGCAGGGTGTGTGCAGAAAAAAAATGTAATTCAACATCTTGACTAGTTAAAATCCTATGGCTCATCATCAGATATGTATGTGAAAGATCAACAGTGCCCCTTCAGGTCAGATCTGACACCACTTGTGACTTCTGGCTCACAGGAATCTTTTGAAACCTTTCAATACATTTGCAAAGTGGCTGCATATTTGGGAACTTATGGGTAAGAACGGAGAAGGAAGTTGAGAGACAGAGAACCCGGAGATAATGTACAGTACTTCACAATGCAATTAACATTTAAACAAATGTTTATTTTTCCAACCTATTAGATACAAGTAAAACAAATAGAGAGAGAGTCTAAAACCATTATATGTTCTTCTCTAAGAGAGAGAGTGTTTACAAGTAAGTGTATGACAATAAATACCTGGATCATTTTTAAGTCTGGTGATCACTTGACAAGGTCTTGGGGAGAAATGTCTCTCAGTTTTGCTGCTGAGAATTGACATTTTTTAGTCCAATGGAGATATTTGTGGAGCTGGATACAACTGCAGACAGTTCCTTTTTTTGTGGTACTTGACCAGTCTTGTTTATAGGGATCAATCACAAATAGGGATTTACTGATACTGCCAATACTGATACCATATTGACATTTTCCTTCGATACTGAGTACTTTTATACTCATTATTGGTATCAATACTTTACTTTCAGTATTGGATCTGGTATCATTATATTTTTTCACAGACAGGTAAGGTCCGATAAAACCAGATTTTGCAGCCAAATCAAAACCAGAAGTGGAATTTTACATTATTTTCAGTTAAGTTAAACTTATATAATAAATATTAATGACCAAAAATAAATAAATGTATTAGGTCAAATTTTATTTTCAGAATTCATATATGCTTACAATTCTGATTACTATTTATAAATAGATATTTAGTTAAACATTATGCAATACTTTTGTTTGTTAATCAACTTGGACCAGTGATATTTAAAATGAGCTGCAATTTATATGTACTTGTTTGCACTGACATTTATAAAATTTGAATACAATGAAAAATTTTCAATGTAAAGACATTGTTTTATTTCTCTGCCAATGATTTCTTATCCATTCATTTCCCATGTATAGTAGTACTCACAGAACCCATCATCAGGATTGTATGTCTGGAGATTCTTTTGTGTACATAAGACATCATAGGAGTGTAAACTGAAGTACTAACTGATGCACTGATTTCTGAACCAGATAGCAGGATTTCCTGGAGTAAGCAACAAAATCAGTGGGTAATCAGTTAACGAACACTTACTTGAAATATTTTTATGATCAGACAACGAACACTTCACTGAATAAACATTAAAAAAAAAAAGACGGAAATAGCAAATATCGATTGATTTTCCCTTGTCTTCAGGTAACAATTCGAAATTTTTCAGAGCGCGAGAGACCTCAACCTCGACGCTCAACCCGGTTGATACTGATCGGATAGTATTTTTCCGAACTTTGAAACTCTCCCTTGTAATTGCAGCCTTTTATTTTTCTGACAGAAACAATTATTTTATAGTATTCGCGAGACTGTCGGGCGGGCACTCATTAAGTTTTGCGTCAGTTTTTATTTTCATAAGGTATAATAGAAAAGGTAGAGAGTGGGCAGAAGATGTCTGATGTTGCTGGGCAGTATGGCTTGAACAAATCTACAGTAGGGTGCAGTTCAATCTTATCTAAGAAAGATACAGTATAATGAAGACTCAAGCAGCTAAAGGAGTAACAAATATCACATCTGAGAAATAAAGAATATTGAAGAGCTCATAATGGAACCTGAAACGGATCTGACGACAGAAGAACACCAAGAACTCTTGAATGAAGAACACCAAGAAACTCGATGAGATATGTTTTATTCTGAAAAAGAGGATTAATGCTGATATCTGCTATTAATTAAAGATCTTTTGAAGAAGTGGAGATGTCAGATCAGCAGTCTTAGAATGGTATACAAACCAGGTTGAAATTAATAGTCTTGGGGATCTCTACAATTACAATGCTATTAATTACATCTGTGAAAATCCTGAAGAAGAGAGAAAAGCAATTAGACAGATTCTTTAATCCCCACAAACAAAAAAAAACATAACTAGTAAAAATGTAAGACTGTGTATATAAACATAGTAAGAAAGCTTATATATTTTTTTTATTTTTTGGGGTCTCCAGAATGAATTAATCAAATTCCCATACAAACCTATGATAAATTGATAATCGGTTAACGAACAATTCGGATAATGAACAAAGTCTAGGAACAAATTATGTTCATTAACTGATCATCCATTATATTAATTGTTTCTCTGAGGTCCACTCAACCTTTATCATAATGAGTACAGTACCTTTTCAACAATAAAAACAACAGGAAGGCAACAAAACAGACTGAACTGCAACAGCTGGAAAGATTTCCAGTTTTAATACCTGATGCCAATACTGGTTGGTATCGATACTTTTGTGGTATTGGGATATCCCTAATCACAGATATATTCCAAATCAGTTGTCCTCTAGTATAAAGCAGCAAAGGTCTGGTAAGACAGTGACCGAGAAGATCAGCAGCAATGGAGTACTGTGGTGGATGGTCACAGTGGAAAGACAGATGAACAGACAAACTCTCTCATTGTCTCTCTCTTCCCGTCTCTACTTTCATCTTTCCTTTTATTTGGGGTTTTGCCCCCTCCATTCTTATACCCAAATTTGGTGAATTTGTGTGGGGAACTGGGTGATGGTCCAATCCCCAATTTTAGGCAAAATTTCCTTCGATGAAAGGGTTTTTGCCAGATGATGTCATTTATGAAGTCATTCTTTCAAATTTTAAACAAATTCTAAAAGTGTCAAATGAAATATATTTAATAACTAACCTATCCAACCTAATAATGTAACATCAACTAAAAATTCTTGTGCAAACTATTCACTTGTAATTATTATAATAATTCCATAGTTTTGTGTTACCAAGTAATTATATATAAAAATATGATTTTTTTTTTTGTTTTAGGTGTATCAAAAATTTGTTTACTGAAGAGATTACAAAATGGTATTCTAAAGCTGAATCACTTCTTCAAATACCACTAGAGGGTTATTGGGCAATTGCTGCTACTGGATGTATGTTAGAAATATCTATTGAAAATTTTTATCAAGACACTATAGAAAGTGTAAAAGATTTGAAAGAAAAAAAAGAAAAACTTACAAAAGTAATAAATTTTATATACATATAATAATATCTTAAGATAAATAATGTAAATAATTTGGATCAATAGTATAGGTACATAGTAATGTACAATAATAATTATGTAAGGTTGCTGACGTTAAGGGGAGTACAGTTTATCTTGCGTCAGAATGAACCTAAGGGAAACCGCGTATGTGGGCGGTGGCAAAGGAGGCAAATGAAGAACAAGTGTTTTACAAGAGAAAGTCTGTTTATTTGTTTGAATTCATGCTTACATTGATATTGGACAATTCCAAAATCTCTGTGTTCCCATGAAACGGTGAGAGTTTGGGTGATTGGTCATAGCCTGGGCAGACGAGAAGGATCGCTGGACGATGCAGATGTTCAGTGTTAAGCTGTGGCGTCCTAGGTGATTGGCGGTAGCACAACACAATAGATAAAGCACAACTGTAGGCTTAATCCAGAGGAGACTCTCTTTCGTCCTTGAAGTTCCGATTTTCATAGTTTTTCCCCCACTATTCACATTTCGGACTGGTCCCTCGTCCCATTCCTCACTCCTCGATTGGTCTCTCCTTTGTCTCCAGGTGCAAGATGAAACCTTTTCGGGTCACGGGAAAGGTCCAATTCGAGATGTCCATCTGATACCTCTTTGTCGACTCTGCTCGGTGACTGTTTATATAACAATAACACCTGCACTCATAACTCAGACCATTGTTTATACCATTTTTTGATGTCTAAGAATTTAACGATCATTTTCATCTTTCATCTATCAAAAATTCCCCTTTTTTTGTTCGAAAAGGTGTATCTCAGCCAACCTTTTTATAGACTCGCGATCAATGATCTACCTATTTATGAGCGCTTGTGTTAGAGTTTGTCTTCCACTAAGACCTTGACAGATAGTTTGACACATACTCGATCAGTTCCAAGTCTTGTTGTTTACATCTTGTGTCGTGCAACAATTTCACGGTTTACTCGAATTTGAACCTTGTCTGGGAACCCACAATTACAACTTATATGAGGTTTCTCAATCCACATTTCAAACTTGAAAATACAAGGAGTGGAGGAAGAGTGGGCAACATTTAAGGAAACATACATAAAATGTATAATCAATATATGTGGAAGAACTGAAGGCAAGAAGAGAGTGAAGTGCATGGGTTAAAGTGACAGTAAAGGAAAAGAAAAATGCATGGAAAGAGTGGAAAGGAGCAGACAAGTAGATGAGAAAAGACAAGTATTAGGAGGCCCAAAAAAAAGGTGCCAAAAAATAGTATAAGGAGAAAAGAGGAAATGTTGGGACAAATTTACCCAAGAATTTCTAGAAGATGAGGGAATAAGAAAAAATTATATGACTTGGTGAAGAGTGGGGGGAAAATAGTGTTAGGACAAATATGGTCAAAAATGAAAACGGAAAACTGACTACACAAGACATAAGAGAGAGGTGAAAGGAGTATTTCCAAAAATTATTAAATGTACAATGGAAGATACCTAAGAAGGCAGAAGAAATAATGGAAGAACAGATGGAAGAAAGAGACAAAGAGCAGGATGATATAACTCATACAGAAGTGGAGATTGCATTATATTACCCCGTTATGTTGTATCATCCAGGTATGTTGGCAAACAAGTACCATCTGAATGGGGAAACAGTATTATAGTCCCAATATTCAAGAAAAGGGACAGAAAGAAATGTGAAAATTACAGAGGGATCACATTGTTATCCATATTTCTAAAATTTTTGAAATTCATGATCAGAAAAGTGGTGGAACACAAACTAGAAGAGGAACAACATGGGTTCAGAAAGAATCAATTTATCACAGATCTGATATTCTCTGCGAGACTACTGATGTAAAAGAGTTGGGAATATGATAAAGACTTACTAATGACTTATAAATAAATGAGAAAGCATATGATAGTGTCCCAAGACAGATGGTGTGAAAGGCACTAAGAGAGTAAGGGCATCTTGGCAAAAATTATAAATCAGATGCAATGTATTTCACAAGCCTAAGTTGTGTCAAAACAGATATTGGAAAAACAGAGTGGTTCAAAGTAAAGACAGGACTTCAACATGAAGTGTTTTGTCATCACTTCTGTTTAAAATTGCAATGGATGAAATCCATAAGAATGTATAAAAAGGCTTAATGTGTAGCAAATCTGGTCGGCTGAACAGAATGGCACCAAAGTACACTGAGTCAGAAGGTGAAAATTTTCCTAGAAATGTAAAAGAATCCACAGGTGAAACATGAACAATTTGCTAGACAATTTGAAATGTCCATATCAACTCTGAATTTTTACAGTACAGTAATACCCGGAACTTACGCGATAGGTGGGACCGAGCGATTACCGCATAAGTCGGGGTATAATTTCGCAATTTGTGTAAAATCCAAGTCGGACGTATGTAAGCTAATAAGTGTTCTCGTTAATCTTATTTCGTCTTTTGATTCGTTCACGGTTACAAGAAATCACCACATAGAGTCTCTCAAGTCTCGTAGATATAACAAACAGAAATAAATAAAACACAATAAATTGTAGCTATGCGTTGATTCCGCATGACACGTCCGAACATGTAAACTGAACAATAGTGTGGGGGGAGTGAGTAATCAAGAGTTGTGTGGCGCTCAAACAAAAGACGAATCGACGAGATATGAAAATCGCGTAACTCCGGGTTCGCGTAAGTTGAGGTATTACTGTATATTCTTATACATGTAGTAATACATTTTTGAGTTTATGAAATGTGTATTCAGCTCACCAAAGAGTAAATGTTGAATAGATTGAATGGTATATGATAATAAGTACTTTAAATTAATATGAACTGTCATTTTGACCACAATTCAATAATTTTATAAACTTAGAAAAATAAAAAGATGATTTGCTGTTGGGTATATGATTCTAAAAATAAATGAGATTTTATATTTATATAATTATAATGTAAATATATATATCACTTTCTAATTCACTAATTTATTTATTAATATTAAAATAATATTTTTATGCAAAAATAATTGCTCTTTATTTTATAGGAAATTGAAATGTTTGGACAAAAATTGGCTATTTGTCATCCTTTATTTATTAAAAAATTGAACTCTCTTGAAGAAAGATTTTCTAATTATTGGGATTATAAAAAAACTTTTTTTTGATTAAAAAAAACTAATGTAAATATTAAATTTTTAATAATAAATAGTAAATAAATAAATATGAATATAAATATTCTAAATATCATAAAGAAGCAGTGGTAAATCTGTTTTAGGCAGTGCAATGCAATAAAAGGATCCATAAAAGTAACTGTTGCACCTACACATAGTCATGTTCAGACATGCATAGTAGATGCTATTGGTTAAAAAAATATGAGCTGCACCATTTGGCTATCCAGGGTCGGCTATGAAGATGAGATGATACAATGACTGCTTCAAACATCAAAGTGAGTGGAGCGGTTAAGATGTTCAAAAGGAGAAACCATAAAATATAATAATAATAAGGTGACCAACTATTTTATAATGATAAGGAGGACACAAATAAATTGAAGGAAAAAATATCGTAATAAAAGAAACATTTTATCCATTGCAACAATAATACTATAATAATATCTACTGCATGTGTATGTGCCGTGTAGTGTTACCACCCGTCCGGTTTTCACCCGGACAGTCCGGGAATCGACTCACTAGTGTTGCCACCTTTTTAAAATCGCTGACCCGGACGGCAGGTGAGTTTGTTCGAACAGAAGTTCCTGACGCATGTCATTTTTCAATGCGAAGAATAACGTGCAGTGCATGGTATTCTTCGCATTGCAAAATGACATTGCGCATGCGTCAGGAACTTTTGTTCGAACAAACTCACCTACCGTCCGGGTCAGCGATTTTAAAAAGGTGGCAACACTAGTGCCGTGTAATATTTCAGTAAGAAGTAAACAAAGCACTTCCACGCGGTGCGCTCTCTCAAAGTCTTAATGTGCGGAGCGCATGCGTCTCATAATCACATCTTGCCGCACTGTACCAAGCTTTGATGAATCATCACGTTAAATACAAACACATCACATACAATGGATCGGCTTGGCATCGATCGAATATGGAGATTTACAGATTAGTCTTCAAATATCGAAAAGGAGGACACGTAGGAGGACACTTTTCGAGGGAGGACAGAACTTTAAAAAGGAGGACGATTGGTCACCTTAATAATAAGCTAAGCGGCCGGATGGCCGAGCGGTCAAGGTGGCAGCCTACCGCTTCGACTGAAATAATTAAATCCTAAATATGCGGCCGGATGGCCGAGCGGTCAAGGTGGCAGCCTACCGCTCTGGGGGACCCGGGCTCGAATCCGAACGGGTCGAAAAATCCCCAGGAGTTTTTCGGGGTATGATCTGTTCGGAGATGTCGGGCCCCGTCCCTTACCACCCAGCGGCCCATTGTGGGCCTGGCCGAATCCATAATGGGCTTGCAAAAAGAGACCCTCTTAGTGCCCACAGGGCGGAAAGAGTTTAAAAAAATAATAATAATCTAAATACAGTGAGTCCTGTAAATGTATTTTAAAGTTCTCTTATTTCTTTTGTAATTCATTAACCAAAAAATGTTTGGAGCAATATTCTATTCCAAATTTCAATTATCAATAAATTACATTATAAATACGTGCATTGACAATTTATTTATAATTGATAATTGCAATTCTTGACAGTTGAAACTCGGCATAGACTAGTGCACCAAAAAAAGTTTTTTGATTTACAAATCATGAAAGAAATAAGAGAATTTTTTTGAACAAGTTAAATACATGGTTTCTTTAATAATAAATAAGTCACGATTTTATTTTTTCCAGTAAAAATAACATTAAGTTATAGAAATAAAAACCACTACAAGCCCATAAGTTTTCTCAGGACCTGGGGAAAAGTCCTTGTCTCTTCTTCTCTATGGTCCTGACTAAAGGGGCTCTCTATTAGCAACCATTCTGGAAACGGTGTTAGAAAAAAGTTTTTCCTCAGGCAGGTACAAATTACCATAAAGATGGCATTGGGGCTACACCACAGGCTTAAAAAAAAAAATAGAAATAAAGACATATTTCTACATCTAAGAAAGGATCATTGGGCAAATAGAGTACGTGTGTGGTAAATCATCCACTGCTATGACTATTTACGAATCATTTGTTAGACGGCCAGATGGCCGAGCGGTTAAGGTGGCAGCCTATCACTCTGGGAACCCGGGATTGAATCTGAAAAGGTTATGAATCCACAGGAATTTTTCGGGAGGTGGTCAATCCGGATATGACAGGCTCCGTCCTTCACCACCCATCAACCCCATTATAGGACTGCTAAAAAGAGTCCCTCTTAGTGCCCATAGGGCATGGAGAGTTAAAAAGAAAAGTATCATAATTACATGAACACCAGTGGCGTGCCGTTGATGGAAGCTGTGGAAGTGCCGCTTTCCTTGTATTTTCTAAAATATAAATACATGTTGTGCGATTGTTCTCATATTTTAGCGTACTTTGAATTACTTAAAATTAATATTTTAATATAACCGCATTATATATCTTATTACATATTTCTATACTACAAGTGAAAGAAATGATAAGATTGCTATTGTGTACTCGAACTAGCAGACCCCGCCACGCGTTGTTGTGGCTCAAACTGTATCTATTATAAATGTATAACACTTCCCCCGTGGGGGGGAATTTTTCGAAAAATCCGTTCTTAGTGTACATTCTCTTGACGTACCCTATTAAAACGCAATCAAAAACGCAAAAAACCGCATCTAAAATAGTATAAATAGAAGCAGAGTTCTTTACGGTAAGCCTTAATCCTGTCCATCTCCCCCCAGTGGGGGGAAATTCGACACGTATATTATATAAAAACACGTGCGTATTCGAATGCAGCGTTGTGTCAAAATTTCAAAGGAATCGGTAGGAACAAACGAACATTACATTTTTATTTATATAGATAGATAGAAGATGACCTGCTTTAGTTCATTATCACAGAAAAGCATAATGCCTCACAGAAAAGCAAACTTAGGGCGTCGTACCCGTAGCGCCGTCTTTTGAACATAAAAGCCTTAACCTGGATTATATCTTTTAATTTATATGAATGTTTAACGGAATAATATACAGCCTATGTCCACCCTGAGGTTCCATTCTAAATATTGGTGAAAGAATTTTTGAAATCGGATGAGTAGTTTCGGAGATTACCCGCTACATCCAAACTTACAAACATTACCTCTTTATAATATTAGTATAGATATAAATTCGTATATGCATATTCCAAATGGAAGCTCTGTATTGTCGAATACAGGACAGCTTCCACGGCGAAAACATTTGAATGGTGTAAAGCAGCCAGATTATGCGCACGCGCTTTATAGAACACCAACCTCGCGGTTTAGCTGGTGGCTGCAACACACTAAAATATCGTATAACGCTTCCAATGATTCTTTCCAGGGTCGGCACTGGGCCCTATCATCAGATGTCACCGCACGCCACTGTTCAATACTTTAACTTTGTCTGAAAATGCCTCCACAATGCACTGGTCAGTTGTAATCAACCTGTTGGTCAGTCCAGCATATTTAATAATTAAGTGTGTCATAATCTTCATACTATTGTTGGAGTGCCACAAGTCCAAAAAAGTTGAGAATTACTACATAAACTAATATTCATTTTTTTTATTTTATACATAATAATAATTGTTTATTTATTTCCAAATTTTGCAGTCAGCCTGCATATACTTTAAAAATACAATTTTAAAAGCAGAACATAGTTTTTTCATATCGAAATTAATTAAAAATTATTTGTGTATAACTACTACACAAGATAGATTAGTTAATTTAACAATAATCTTCACAGAAAGAAATACAGTATATTCAATCAATTGAATTTTCAAGATGTCACGTTCACTTTTGCTAAGTTTGCCCATCAGTGGCCAAGAGATCTTCGTACCCTTAACACTGGGAGTTCGGTCGTGGGTTCGCGCCTCGCTCGGACAGGCTAGCCACGTGGAGTTTTCCAGGTTTTCTCCACATCTGTAACGTCTAAATAGGGGCCAGTTTCCCTTAAAAAGATCTCCCGGAAGGCATCCCCCCTAGGCAGATCGCCCAAGTGTTGAGTTGCCATAATTCAAACAAACCAAACCTTTTTCTGAGTTAAAAGCCTGCAGGATATTTTAAATAATGTACTGTTAAATTATGTAACCTGTAAAAGTTGTTTTGTAAGTAGTAGAAACATTGATCACATTTTTTAGTTAGTATTTCTTATTCTCATTTTTGTTGTTATCTCTAAATGTTTATGTAGTTTAATTTTTGAAAGGTACCTAAGTAATGTTTTATTATTGATATATAGGTTAAAGTTTAATTTGGCATCACTTATAAAGTTTGCCTCGGATTACAAAACTATGGCACAACTCTGTCCGTACATTATATTTGCAATTAATAAAGTAACGTAACATTCAAAACCCAAGCCATGTATTGTTTCTTAGTATAATTAAGAATTTCGATCAACAATATTCATTTTGTAATTTTGGGGGTGGGTATACGCAACAGGTTTACAGAGCATAAGGGTGGGACGGTTTATGAAAGGTATAAAAATAGCATTATGTAATTTATGAACGATAGCTTTGCAGACAAATTAGTGTTTTAATCATTGCCACCATTGCAAGACTGACAAATATGAAATTACAGATCACAAAAATATAGTAATAAGTTATTTATAAAAACATAAAAGATGACAATATTTAGTGTAATGTGCCTTCAGATTCATTTTTAAGAGTTAAGGTGCCGGTACTGCCGGGAAGATTTTTCCCGAAAAAGCTTAAGGCACCGATGGCCATTGTTAGGCGAGTTAGTTTAAGATTTGTTTGTGACGTGCAGCAGCTGTTTCAATTTTACATTGAATTGTTGATTTTGAAATATATCTTATAATTAGATCTGTCTTTCCCATAACGTAAATTTTACTGTTAGAAGCGCTATACAGCGAGCACACTGAAACTGGTTTCTAATTGGCCAACACTGCTCGTGACGTCACTTCGATACACACTCACTGCATAAAGAAGTGCGGCCTTACAAAAATTTACGTTGTCACGTAAACAGCGTGTTTGAGAGCTCGTACGGGACTCGGAGGCAGAGCGGTCCCCTTTAGTCTTTTTTTTTAAACAAATAAAATACTATAATATTGTATTTAAATTTACAGATTTATCATACATATGAGACTCCGTACAATTTAGACCATTTTAGTTATTAACATATCCCAAAATGTATTTCGGCCATCTTTGCATCTTCGGTTGGATATACCGTGTTTCCCCGAAAATAAGACATCCGCAGAAAATAAGACCTAGCACAGATTTTGCTGAATTGCGAAATATAAGACCTCCCCCTGAAAGTAAGACCTAGCGAAGTTTTTTTTAGTCGTAACGGTCATCGACAGATGGTTGAAAGTGGCCGTTGGCTTTTTGAAAGTACAGCCACTGATTGGTCAGCAGACAATTACGCCACACGGCATGATTTGCATAAGACTATGGCTTGGGAATCACAGATTTGCATAACGTTA
>NW_019384718.1:493461-500279 GCF_000671375.1 Centruroides sculpturatus | reverse complement strand
AAAAGAAATATTATATTTTTGTTTATATTTTTATATTTATATTTATTTCAAAATTAGACTCGTATCTATTTGTGATGTATTTTACTTTATTAAATTGTAATTCTGCCAGCCCTTGTCTACAAAGAAATCTACAGTTCTATTAAAATGCTAGGCCTGGCCATAATCTCTCATATTTTTTAATTCTGCTCATTTATTAAGTACATTTTCTTTTTTATAAAATAAAAACTTTTGTTTTATTATAATAGAAAAACGTTTAACCGAAAGCTTATTACAATATTAAAATGGTCAGATTTTGTTAGTACAGTACAGTATTTTAAAAAATTCAGCGAATTGAGTAACTTTTCCGGCTTTTATGAGATTTAAAAAACTTTTATATTATTAACTATTATAGGAGGGCAAAAAGCTTAAATTTCCAGAGCATTTTGACTATTTCATTCATTATTTATCGGTTTTGCAAATTAGTCGTAAAAATTGTCTATTTATGCGATGAACAGTCATAGGTATTTTTTCCTTCAGGTGCAAAGCTTTTTGCCTTTGAGCAAGTCGGAGAAAAATCGTACACGGGGAAGAGGGGTTGAGCTTCAGTGGACGTTTATTGCAATAAATTTTATACAGTTTATGCATTTTAATATATTTATTTCAAAATTTCTTGTACGTTTCATTTCTNTAGGCACGTGCCTAGGTTGCCTAGGCCTTAGTCCGCCCCTACAAAAACGTAAAAATTACAGTTGTGAGTCAAACAATGGATGAAATGGAAGAGTTCTGCTACCTTGACAGCATGTTATCGTCAGATGGCGGCATTGACATAAATATAAAATGCCGACTTGTTAAAGCATAAGCTGTCTTTCAGAGACTATGTGTAGTCTAGTACAGTGACACCTCTACAACACCATTGTCATTCAATCTGCACCTGCAAAACATGGAAAGACAAAAAGATTACTCAGAAACTGAACATATTCTATCAATGAAGGCTACTTACAATTACATATTGTGACCATATCACAAATGAGGAAGTCCTCAGAAGTGGCCTACACAAGCTACAGGACATTGNGCTTTTTGCCTTTGAGCAAGTCGGAGAAAAATCGTACACGGGGAAGAGGGGTTGAGCTTCAGTGGACGTTTATTGCAATAAATTTTATACAGTTTATGCATTTTAATATATTTATTTCAAAATTTCTTGTACGTTTCATTTCTACTTACCGTCAGGGCCGCCGTGACCTTTTGCGGGGCTCGTTTCAAAAATTTTACGGGGCCAAAATACATTCAAACCCTATACTTAAATTTCACAATAAGGAATCATTTATTATAAGTACAAAGGATGTTACATATATTTTTTGTAAGATGAATAATCGACATTGGATAATAACGGACTTCTGAAAGATGTTTAATTAATGTTTCTTCGGAAGGAGTTAGATTTTGATGGTGGACCGACGATACAATATCGGAGGAACAAGGCCTATATCTAACTGAACGGAGAAACGCGATATCGGGTCCTTTTTTATACCTTGCCGTACAATTAACTGCACGAAACTCGATGCAGTTCCTGTTATGCTCCCGTGACAATTCCCGCACACTCGAGTCTAAATAAATAGAAATTATTTCGGAAATAGCTACCGTAATTCGGCACACAACAAACTGTCTACGGCAGAGCAATTTTGCCCTCTATCTGGCACATCTGGTTGAAAAGACGCTGTCGGTATGTATGACACGATGTAATAGGTATTCGTAGTATTCGGAATTTTTTTCTACGGGATATTCAAAATTCTTGAATACTCAAATACTAAAAACTACAGTAGAGCATCGATTTTCCGACCCCCGATTAACCGTCACATCGGTTAACCGACCGTCTAGTCGGCAAATTTCAAATGTCCGTTAGTGATGTGGCGCTACAATATTTGGCTATGTCTTGGCTATTTTAATATTTTTGTTAAATTTTTGCGTGTTTTAGCTGGCATCAACGGCTTGACCATTGAAGGGAGGCCAGTATTTAAACGAGACTTAATTTTCTAATTATGAGTGGTTATTTGTTTTGTGAGCAATAAAATAATTCAAAGATAATTTTTAACGATACAATAGCGACGATTATTATTTTTTTAAAATTGTTAGGCTTAACATCGATGAAAATTCAACGCGAAGTAGGTTAACATCGATATACTAATATACTAATTACATGGGATATACTAATATACTATTCTAATAATGTATTTTTTATTCATTCTTTTCGGTTATCCGATTTTTCCGTTATCCGACCAACCCGAGTCCCCAATTGAGTCGGATAATCGATGCTCTACTGTATTCGAGTATTTACGGATAGTATTCATCCATTTCTATTAAATATAATGATTATCAAAAATAAAATTACCTTTTTAGCATAAAATCAGAAAATTTTCTTCCATATACAGTAGAGCGTCGTTTATCCGAATCAATTGGGGACTGAGGGTGTTCGGATAACTTATTTTTCGGATAACCGATTATAAACAAAAAAACATATTAACCTATCCCGTATTGAAATTTTTCTTCGTTGCGTGTCGCTTTGCGTTAAATTTTCGTCGATGTTAAGCCTAACGTATACTTTTTCAAAATAATAATGTATCGTTAAAAATTATTTCTTTATTTCTTACAAACAAAATAAATATATTGAAAAATATAAAAACCAAAAAATATATACTTTAGAAGATGATCTAGTATCAAAAACGTTCGATTCGGCACCACACACAATCCTCAGAAAAATACCACACAAAAGTGCCAGTGCTGCCAGCTAAAAAACACACATCAACAAAAAATATATATATTAGAGTAGTCCAAGATACAGCCAAAGATTGCAGCGCCATAGCACTAGCGAAAATTTAAATTTGCCGACTGGAATGCTTTCGGATAACCGACGTTTCGGATAAACGACGCGCTACTGTAATAATCTATGTGATCTCAGATATGGTTTATTCGTAAAAGGCAACGCGACACATGGGCGATACCACATGGGAAACTGACCCTATTTGGGTGTTACTAACGTGAACAAAACCCGGAAAACTCCACGTAGCCAGCCCGTTGACCAGACGCGAATCCACGATTGGTGTTAGGTGGTTTTATCAACTTGACAAATGGTGGGCGATATCGTATTTTCACGATTATTTGATTTAACTATATCGATGATCAAATGGCCGAGGCGGTTAAGGCGCTTTGAAGGACCCGAAATCGAATCCAAGGAATTTTTTTTATGTATAATCTGTCCCGAATACGTCGGGCCCCTCACCATCCGGTCGCCCCCATTATGGGTTTGGCGGAGCTCATAATGGGAAAAGTTCTAGTGGGGAAGGAATTTTAAAAAATATTTAATTCATAAGCATAAATTTGACCAATGTTTTAAAATGTAGACAAATTTAACGATTGTCTTTAATAAATAATAATCATCTATACGTTAATCTAATTAAAATTTTAAATTCTGTTATCTATTGACTACATTTGTTATATCTACATACAGTATTTATTATCAACGTTTATTTTAGTATTTAATGACTGAGTTTTTAAATTATATTTTGCAATATTTACCAACGACAATTTTATGTTACTATTTTTTTTTTAATAAATATTGACATTATTATGTTTATTACGATGTTTAAATAGTTATACTAATGATCTGGCCGTGTTAATTTTAACTGTGACTTGACCTTTTTCTTACTTTTAAAATATAAATTAACAATTAATTAAAATTCAAATCAGATAACTTTATCATGTTATTTTGAAATATTGAAGTATAAAGTTTAATGACTCCAATCGAGTTAAATTAATTTGTTTTTATTATTGGGTGGTATTTCATCGTATTTCGACAGATTTAAGCGTTAATGTGTAAAGTAAATTTAATGAATATTTATTTTAGTTTGAAATTACGAAATCAAATTTTCTTTGAAATTTAAATCTCGGATTTTTTAAATAAAGAAATCTTTGCTCAAGTATTTACAATCTAATTGAAAGTAATACGAATTTAAAACGTAATAAATGTAGATTATAATTTGACTTTACTTTATTTCAAAAAATATAAATATTTATATTTGACTGTATATTTCTTTATAATTTTTAAAATTAATTAATTTTCTTTTAAGCGAAATATGTTTTAAATAAAATAAAAAATAGCTTCTGGTTAGCTTCCATTAGATGATTCAGAATGAAAATAAAAGTAATAAGTACGTCATCGATTTAATATCCAGTAGACATTGCATACGTTCCAATTCAAACTTTCCAACCAATTACGGAATAGAGTACCATTTACAATCGACCAATCAGAGAGTAAACATGGCGCACGGTGTTGTTCTTCACTCTTCGCTATCGGAATAGCCACGTCGGTGAGTTCATTAAGAAGAGGAGGTGTTNATTTTAGATGCGGGTTTTTGCGTTTTTGATTGCGTTTTAATAGGGTACGTCAACAGAATGTACACTAAGAAGGGATTTTTCGATATTTCCCCGCGGGGGAGAGGGACAGAATTATGGTTTACCGTGAAGAACTTGGCTTCTATTATATTATTTTAGATGCGGGTTTTTGCGTGTTTGATTGCGTTTTAATAGGGTACGTCAAGAGAATGTACACTAAGAAGAAATTTTTCGAAAAATTTCCCTCCCCACGGGGAAGTGTTATACATTTATAATAGATACATTCTGAGCCACAACAACGCATGGCGGGGTCTGCTAGTCTATATATATAATCGAAACGGGTTGATAATAATAATCAGCGCAGAGCCCAAACGGTTAGGAGTTGAAAGTTGAAATTTGGTACACAGTTAGGGTACGTCAGGAGAACGTACACTAAGCAGGAATTTTTCGAAATTTCCCCTGGAAAGGAGAGGGACAAGACTAAGGCTTCAACAATGAAAGTGTTAAGTAACAATGGAAGTGTTAACAATAGAAGTGTTCAGTAATAATGGAAGTGTTAAGAGAAAGCAACGTGCAACATTTACAGGCGCAGATGCAGTTTTTTGCGTATTTTGCGGGAAATCGAACATATTTTTAGACCCATTTAAACATTTTTTAATTAGTCTGGAAACAGGGGGACCTAATTGTTGCATTCTGTGAAAACGGGTAAGATTGGCTACAATGTAATAATCTTAATCTTCGCTATCGTTACTTTTTGCCCGGGCAACGCCGGGCTTATCTGCTAGTTACTAATATAAAAGCCGTCGTCTGGGTGTGTGAGCGTATGTATGAATTCTGTATAACGCCTGCAATTTTTGTCCAATCCAGATGAAATTTTGGTTATATTCGTTTCATGTTCTGACGGAACGAATATGGCATCCATTGCATATTGCTTTGTCTGGCCGCGGCATTACAGTTCAATCAATCAATCAATCGTTTTTATTAGGTGCTCGAGGCACATACTCAGCACCGCAAGAGCACAGCTGAGAAAAATTATATACATTTACAATAGTACATATTAACAGTGTATACAAAACTGTCAGTTAAATACAAAATATTACAGTTGTTCGAACATCGGTACGCTATACGAACATTTTAATTTCATTTACAGACGAAACAAGTCTTACTGCTACCCAATGCTCGCGTTGTGCCAGTTTTCCCATTGGGATATGTACGAGATCTGCTGGTGGAATGCGAGACTATCCAAGATCAGCCTCGTGTCTCGCCTGCTTGTGCAGTTGGAAGAATATTGAAATATTCAATTTTGTGGTAAAGTTTAACGTTTAGGAAGGGTAGGCTTAGCTTATCCTTCCTAAACGTTATTGCGAAAATGGAATTTAATTAAAAGTTTAAGAGAATAAGCGTACAACAAATTTCTCGTTCCGGCAGTGTCAATAGTTCGGACGAGTCAAAACGAACTCGAGCGAAGATGAAGATTGGCAAATGAACGATACTGTATAATATTAAAATCTCAAAATAGGCAAATAAATTATGTGTATTTACTGTTTTAATTTTATCGAAATGGTATTGTTCAATCTGGGAACGGATTAATTGAATTTTCATTATTTCTGACGCGAAAAAATTGATTCGGGGCTCGGACGGCCTCCTGGATTGAATTAAATTCGAAGTACGAGGCACTATTGTATTAATAAATTCATAGGTTAAAACAAAATGTAAAAAAAATACTGAATTTTAAGAAATGAAACTTCAAACTTTTTATTATGATTTTGAGTTTCACGGTACCTTCTTTTTAGGTAGCCTATACTATTATCTCAACTACAACAAATTAATCAATGATTGTTTTCGTTTTCAACTACTACGGATTTTTACGAAAAGGAGCTTCGAACCCTTTCGGGATTTAGTCCGCTTCTTGTAGCAAATTAAACATAAGTGCCGAATACAGGTTGTCAGATTAGGGATTTTCCCTCAAAATGAGTACTTTTCGAGTCGATTGGGTAAAATGAAGAAGAGGTACTGATGAGGAATTTTATTTTCTCGAAGGGAAATTAGGAAATATATAATATTTTATTTAACGATAATTTAGCTTTTTATTACAATTCAAAATTAATTGTTTTTAAACTTTTTTCATCTCATTTTATTATTAGCTTGCCTGAATGAAGGAAACTCCAGATAAGCTTCTTAAAACATCTACAGTTCTTTTTAATAAAAAGTAAAATACATCACAAATGGATACAAGTCCAATTTTGCTTGCCATGTCCAATCACCAGGAACAACTATTTCCATTACAGAGACAACCTTTCTTTAGAGGCTATGCCTCTACACAAATATGCAAAACAGTTTAAAATGTCCGCAGGTGACAATCCCAACACAATTAAAAATATATTTCTTTTGATATTTCTTATAATATAAAAAATATAAACAAAAATATAATATTTCAAAAGAAATATTATATTTTT
>NW_019384718.1:434461-490780 GCF_000671375.1 Centruroides sculpturatus | reverse complement strand
CTACCCTCAAAATTAAGCTTTTTGCCATTTTATAATACAGTAGAGCGTCGTTTATCCGAATCAATTGGGGACTGAGGGTGTTCGGATAACTTATTTTTCGGATAACCGATTATGAACGAAAAAATATATTAACCTGTCCCGTGTTGAAATTTTTCTCCGTTGCGTGTCGCTTCCCGTTGAATTTTCGTCGATGTTAAGCCTAACGTATACTTTTTAAAATAATAATCGTGGCTATTGTATCGTTACAAATTATTTCTTTATTTCTTACAAACAAAATAAATATATTGAAAAATATAAAAACCAAAAAATATATACTTTAGAAGATGATCTAGTATCAAAAACGTTCGATTCGGCACCACACACAATCCTCAGAAAAATACCACACAAAAGTGCCAGTGCTGCCAGCTAAAAAACACACATCAACAAAAAATATATATATTAGAGTAGTCCAAGATACAGCCAAAGATTGCAGCGCCATAGCACTAGCGAAAATTTAAATTTGCCGACTGGAATGCTTTCGGATAACCGACGTTTCGGATAAACGACGCGCTACTGTAATAATCTATGTGATCTCAGATATGGTTTATTCGTAAAAGGCAACGCGACACATGGGCGATACCACATGGGAAACTGACCCTATTTGGGTGTTACTAACGTGAACAAAACCCGGAAAACTCCACGTAGCCAGCCCGTTGACCAGACGCGAATCCACGATTGGTGTTAGGTGGTTTTATCAACTTGACAAATGGTGGGCGATATCGTATTTTCACGATTATTTGATTTAACTATATCGATGATCAAATGGCCGAGGCGGTTAAGGCGCTTTGAAGGACCCGAAATCGAATCCAAGGAATTTTTTTTATGTATAATCTGTCCCGAATACGTCGGGCCCCTCACCATCCGGTCGCCCCCATTATGGGTTTGGCGGAGCTCATAATGGGAAAAGTTCTAGTGGGGAAGGAATTTTAAAAAATATTTAATTCATAAGCATAAATTTGACCAATGTTTTAAAATGTAGACAAATTTAACGATTGTCTTTAATAAATAATAATCATCTATACGTTAATCTAATTAAAATTTTAAATTCTGTTATCTATTGACTACATTTGTTATATCTACATACAGTATTTATTATCAACGTTTATTTTAGTATTTAATGACTGAGTTTTTAAATTATATTTTGCAATATTTACCAACGACAATTTTATGTTACTATTTTTTTTTTTAATAAATATTGACATTATTATGTTTATTACGATGTTTAAATAGTTATACTAATGATCTGGCCGTGTTAATTTTAACTGTGACTTGACCTTTTTCTTACTTTTAAAATATAAATTAACAATTAATTAAAATTCAAATCAGATAACTTTATCATGTTATTTTGAAATATTGAAGTATAAAGTTTAATGACTCCAATCGAGTTAAATTAATTTGTTTTTATTATTGGGTGGTATTTCATCGTATTTCGACAGATTTAAGCGTTAATGTGTAAAGTAAATTTAATGAATATTTATTTTAGTTTGAAATTACGAAATCAAATTTTCTTTGAAATTTAAATCTCGGATTTTTTAAATAAAGAAATCTTTGCTCAAGTATTTACAATCTAATTGAAAGTAATACGAATTTAAAACGTAATAAATGTAGATTATAATTTGACTTTACTTTATTTCAAAAAATATAAATATTTATATTTGACTGTATATTTCTTTATAATTTTTAAAATTAATTAATTTTCTTTTAAGCGAAATATGTTTTAAATAAAATAAAAAATAGCTTCTGGTTAGCTTCCATTAGATGATTCAGAATGAAAATAAAAGTAATAAGTACGTCATCGATTTAATATCCAGTAGACATTGCATACGTTCCAATTCAAACTTTCCAACCAATTACGGAATAGAGTACCATTTACAATCGACCAATCAGAGAGTAAACATGGCGCACGGTGTTGTTCTTCACTCTTCGCTATCGGAATAGCCACGTCGGTGAGTTCATTAAGAAGAGGAGGTGTTTAATATTTAAGGTATTTAGTAGGTTATGAGTTGATATTACAATCAGACGAAGTAGGTTTCCTACGATAGACTCTAAAGATACGAAATTGAAAAGAGAAAGAAAACGTGTTTCCGAGTAAAAGAATTAGGCCTAACATCTGGTAATAAGTCGAGAATTAAGTATGGATTCGAACGGAAGAAATTGCGATTCTGCATCTCTGTATGTAGGCGATCTTCATCCCGACGTTACCGAAGTTATGTTGTTCGAAAAATTTTCGTCGGCAGGACCAGTGTTGTCTATCCGCGTGTGTAGAGATAAGACTACCAGGAAGTCCCTGGGCTATGCTTACGTCAATTTCGAATTACCTTCGGATGCAGAAAAAGCTCTAGAAAAAATGAATAGTGAGTTAATGAAAGGTAAACCCATGAGGATCAAACCCATGTGGACCCAGGATACACCTCCCACAGGTGATGGTAACATCTTTATTAAGAATTTAGACGAAAACGTCGATTATAAGGCACTGAGGGATGCTTTTTCTTCTTACGGGGAAATCCTTGCCACCAAAATAATGACAGATGAAAATGGAAAGTCAAAAGGATATGGATTCGTTCAGTTTAAAAACGAAGAGGCAGTGGACGAGGCAATTGCTGGAGGAAATGGAATTATCATTTGTGGAAAGGTGGTTTCCGTGGAGAAGTATGTGCCGCCAAAAGAAAATGATGATGGTAAGACTTCTCATATGCAAAATGTGTACATAAAAAATTTTGGAACCGATCTAGACAGTGATAAACTTAAAGAGATGTTTGAGGTCTTTGGTAAAATTCTCTCTGCTATTGTCATGACTGACGAAAATGGAAAGTCTAGAGGGTTTGGTTTTGTTAGTTTTGAGACGTCGGAGAGTGCAGAGAAAGCCATCAAAGAGATGAATGGAAAGAATGTCAATGGAAAAATATTGTATGTAGGACAAGCTCAGAAGAAGGCGGACAGAATGGCGGAATTGAAACAGAAGTTCGAACAGCTAAAAGTGGATCGTAAGGTAAACGTGTATGTTAAAAATTTAGATGATATCATTGACGACGATATTCTCTTCAAGGAATTCGCTCCATTCGGAAATATCACTAGTGCAAAAGTTATGACCAATGAGCACGGATTGTCGAAGGGATTTGGATTCGTTTGTTTTAGTTCACCAGAAGAGGCTTCGGCTGCCGTTGCCGCCATGAACGGAAGAATATTGGCCAGCAGACCATTGTACGTTGCATTGGCACAGCGCAAAGAAGATCGTCGGGCGCAGCTGGCCTCTCAGTACATGCAGAGAATGGCCGGCATCGGTGTACAGCAACAGATCGGACAAATTTATCCTCCAGCGAATACCGGTTACTACGTTCCCTCGATGCCTCAGTTTCAACAGAATTATTTTTCCCTTCACGTTTCGCAGGTGCCTCCGAGGTGGTCGCCCCAGCCTAGAATTTGTCAACCGTTTGCAACTTTTCCTGCTATGCAGTCAACGTTAGTTTATCCGACACCGGGAATAAATGGTGCACAGACTGGAGGATTACACGGAATGGGCATTCAACCCATACCAGTGCAGGAATGTGCAACAGCTTTAAATCCAACCCACGTTGCTTCTACTTGTCCTGCAGTGCTTCCAGCCACAAACATTGCACATGCAATTCATAATAGGTCAAATTTCAATACTGGTGATGAACTACAGATAAATCCTAGTTTACATCTGCAAACAACTTAGGAAATACAAGTTTTGCAAGAATTATAGAACAGAACAATATATTATTTTACTTGTAAACTTATTATATGATTTTGTGTGTGAGTATCAAAATAATTTACCAAGATAGTTTAATGCATTATTTACAAACAAATTACGATGATGATGATGATGGGATTTTACTGTTTGTTTGTTTGTCAAATATTAGCTCACACTGCTCACTCTTTTGGGGAGTTGAAATTTCCTTGAAATTGTACAGAAATGCAGAATTTTGTGTGGAAAGAACTATCTAATATAAATCTCGAGAGAATGTCAACCAGTTTATGTAAATTGGTTGTTTGATAACATTGTTAACATTGTTGAGGTTATACAGAACTTTAATGCAGCATGCAATATTTGCTGAAATAAAATCAACTATATATGATATATGAACTATAATATAAATACATAGTAACATGAAAATTTCATTGCATTTCCTGTCTACAAAGTAAAGTATGGTTAACAGTATATTAGTGTTCATAGATAGTATTAAAATCTTGTACATTTATAGTTACATAGCTATAATAATATACTGTCTTATTAAGTTTTTGCTTTTGAGAAATTCTATAATTATTTTTGCCTTTAGTGTCTTTTAGACTAAATTGCTGTAGCCTAGAGTTAGAGCAGTTGTGGCTAAAACACTGGTGATTTTAAATGAATAATTATATTTGTTATTACATGGAGGGTTGATATATATTATTCTTTTATCTAATTTGTGTTTGTTTGTTACGCATGCTTATTCCACAGTACAGTCATCTCAGGCTAAATAGCTAGTTGTATTTTCTAGATTTGTCTAATGTATATCATTTGAAAAGCACAAAATGGTAAATTATATTTTATTGTAGATGATAAATAGAAATTCTATTAATATTTATCAAAATAATATATTGAAGTATTTTGCTTTGCTGGTGCTTTATAAAATATATATTGAAAATTAAACAGAAATTATACCACTTTTATGATCAAAATAAATCACATTCTTTATTCACTTTTAAGATATAAGAATGTATATTATATTTCATAATATCAAATACTTTAATGAAAATGATACAGTTCCTTAATGAAAATGTTTCATAAACTGATGTGTTAATGATAAAACTTGGAATTCTGTGTGAATGTTTTATTAAAGGATATTATATAAACTGCATTTGTGTTTTCAAGTATATGGTTATAAAATGTCATAGTTTAAAAAAAATAATTTCACAAAATTTTTTGTAACAAGAAATATTTAATTTAATTTGTTCAATTGATAATTTATCATAAATTTACTATTTAAAACGGTAGTTTATATCATAAAATAAAAAAAAGACTGAAATGTTTCAGAAAACAGTAATAAAGATGGACTCTTCGTAACACGGAATTATTTCCAACTGTGATGACTGCTTTGTTGAGTGCATGCAGATTTCAGCTCGAATTTTAAATACTTCAAGAAATGATTGTTTTATAAAAGGGATGTTGACTTTAAAATTCAATGTTTGAATTAATTCCTATAATTAGCAAAATTAAGCAGGATTTAAGATAGAATTTAGAAATTTTCATGCTGCATAAAGGAAAATTTTTCTTGAGCAAACTATTCAGTAGTATTAATTGTTCAAACGATTAAATGTAGCATGTCAGATTCTTCACGATTTCTACTGTAATTCTCTAATTTTGTTGATGCTGCTGATAATACAATTATTCTTTTAAAATTCTAATACATTAAAAAAAAATAACATCTTTGCTGTTCTATAAAATGTAATATTTATAGCAACAATGAAATTGTTGCTTTATTTAATTTCAAATTTTAGCCCAGGAAGTATACACTAAATTTGAGCAATCAGCCTGTTAATATTTTGATAAAGGCATATGTACAGTATATTTTTTCATTATTTATTCTAATAAAAAGTGTAAATAATATGAAATTGTAAGAGTTTTATTTAAATTAGAAATTTCTTAAATTTGTTTTATGATTAATGTAGTATACTTATTCAAAATTTATAGAAAATATTTAAAGGTAAGTAGTAATCATCAGTTTTTATGGTATTTATTATATCTATTATTTAGAAATTTTAAGACAGGAAGTTTGAAATTAAGAATGCATATTGCATCAAAACAAGATGTATTCTTTTCAGATGCAAATAACCAATATGATTAAATAAGATTTGACCCTTGGAAAATCTACATTTAAGCACTTTCTCTAAAATGTTTCTATATTTAAACTATAAATCATAATTTAAATAATAGTTTTATTTATATAATGAATCATAAATGAAACAGTTTTAATTTAGTCACAACTTTGTGGAAACAAGATTTTATCATGGAAACTAGGTCATTTAAGAAGGGGGAAAATTTTAAAAAATAATTATTTTAAGATGAAGTAAAAAAGAGAAAGCTGCATTATTAATTTATGTAAATATTTCAAATACATTCATTTTTTAAATATTTTATTTGAAAGAAAGAATAACTGTTGAAAGATTTGAAGAAAGAATTTCTTAATTTATATGTTTAATAAGATTTGATGCCATTGTTTATTTTTCTTCCAAGTAAATCAAACAAGAAAAGTAAAAATTTGAAATGAAATTTTGAAAATATATTTCAATTATAAAGACAATTTAATATTAAAATGTAATGTTTTTGCTTTCTAGCAAAAAATGAATTGGATATTTATTTAGAAACACTCAAATTACTAGTTTTGCATATTCAAATCTACAAATTTGAATATGTAATTTATTTCATTAATTAATTATTATTAGCATTGAATTTATCATTTGTTATAATACTGTAATTACTAGATGTTTAGAAAAAATCCTGACTGACAAATCCATACTAATATATATTTATATATACAATTTTCTACTAATTGTAAATTGTAATTGTAATAACTAAGTAGTTTACTTATTGCCAAGATTGAAAATAATACACTGTCATTATTTTCATATCTTCAATAGCTATAAATAACAACAAGAATTGATAAGGTTAAATTTTGTTGTATCAACAAATGTATTATTAAATACATCAAAAATTGATTCAAATGAAATTTTTCAATTCTCAACATATTTTAACATGTACAAAATCTTGCATTTTAATCTGATGTAACACAGTTCATTTCAAAATAATAGGGCATAAAATAATTTATGACAATTTACCTCTATGAATATACAGTTTCCTGTTTAGTTTATATATATAATGTTGCTATGTTTTGGATGATGAGCATTAATTAGTATATGTAAAATAATTGCATATCAATGTTATTGAACTTTTATTAGAAAGTATATGGTAAAATTAGATTATTCTTTTTATGCTGATTGTCATAGATATTTTTCAAGTGCTGATCTAGATCTGAAAATTATATAAAAGATATCTTTAGCAATAAATAAGGTTGCAGTAGATATTTCATTCATATATTTTATTTTATTGACATTAATTAATTACAACAATATTGTGTTGTGCTGCTATTATTCAGATACTTTTATCCAGTTTATTGGAACAAATTTGATATGGGGAAAATTTTAACTAAGTAGAATTTAGTCTACATTTTATCATACAGTAAGTCTATTGTTTCAGAGTATATTTCTTCAAAAATAATACAATACAAATACAATATTTATTAATATTGGTTGTATGTAAATATTAGTAGTAATTTAAATATCATTGATTAATTGGTAATAAACTTTTGGTTAAAAGGTTATCTATAATAATATGCATATATATATATAGATTATTATTATAGATTATAGATACATTATATATATATATATGTAATGTGACTTTAAATATTATTCCTTGTGTACATATTTTTGTGTGTGTTTGCTGTTAGATATTATCATCTTTAATTATAGTAAAACATTGCTTTGTGGCCACCCAAAATTTCCCTGTAAAAATTACACAAGTTTTCATATAAATCAAACTTGATATTGCTGGCCAAGATAAGGCTGTGCTAAAGTGATGTTTATCCCATTTATGTGACAAACAGAATAGAAAAATCCCATATTTCTAAATTCAGCATATTGTTTAAAGTGCTTTAAATAGAATTGAGCTTTGTTGCTAGTTTTGGAGTAGTTTGCAGAGATCCATCTGACAGATCATCATTAGTTAAGTGTCTGTCAAATAAAATATATCTTTATTTACACTTGATGAATTAAATTTAGTAAGAAGAAAGAAAATTATATACATCTGATACTCTTGTATTCTGGAAAAAATATAACTAAATCAGCAATGATCTGTTATGTTACTTGTAACATTTAACAAAGAAAAATAACAATGAGTCTGATGTAAAAGCTGTAAAAAGTATTAATTAATAATTCTTTTTTCTGACACTTTTACGTCTTAGACATTGTGCATATTTAGTGACTTCAGTTAAAATACATTATTTAAATAAAATTTTTGCTACCATTTCATAAATATATTGATTCCATCTATGTACAGTACAGTACACTAAACACTTGTGTTTAGTATGGTGCTGTACATTACATCAATTAATGTGCTGCAAACAGCTTGCATTTGGAGTACATATATTCTGTATTTCAATATTTTATTATTTAGTGTTAACATTACTCAGTAGAGAATTTTGAATTACTGTATATTGCAAAGAATGTGCAGTATTATGTCAAATTATTGTTTACTTTTATAATCAGTATTAAACTTTCAGCAGGATTCAGTACAATACTCCAATTACAGTTTTATATCAATTTTTTAATATATGAGACGTCACCTAGATAGGGTTATGTGGCCAGAAACTGTAAACTCCAAAAGTGGCCACATAAGTGAGATTTTACTGTATATTGTTATTTCATAAAATATCAATGATACAATTGTTTATGTACAAATTTCAATAGTTACACTTCTAAATCTTTAACCTTATTATTCAATTTCTACAAAGAAATTTATCAGTACAGTACATCAACCATTTTTGTAGTGCATTTTTTGTCATAGGTTTGGTTAGATTATTATATATTCTCCAATAGTTTTCTGGATGATTTATCATCAAAATTCATATGAAATCTTTCTTAATTCATACATTTCCTTTTTAGACATTTAACAGATGGATTTTTTTTTAATTATAAATTCTTAAATTCTTTTTATACATTGGAGCTATTTGTATTATTTTGCTATTATATATAGTATCCATTAGATTTTGAATCTTACTAAAATAATTAATTCTATTCCATAAAAGTAATGCCCATTATTCTTGTTTCCTCAGTAATCTATTTCTTATTTACTTCTGCTAATTATTTTTGTGGGATCTTGTATTTATTGCAATTAATTTCGTGGAGTTGTTTAAGAAACAGAAATACTCAATTCAAACAGTTATACAAAATAATTATCAATAATAAATAAATTTTTATTTTTATTTTGGTTCAAGATTGATTTATTTTGAATAACAATGAAAATGTCTGATAATGATTGATGAATTTCTGGAAATAAACTTTGTTCAGAATTTTTAAATTATCTAATCATATTTTGATTTTTTGTTTTGTATATGGATCTCTAAATTAGAAACACAGTTCTACATTTTAAATTTATTGAAAGGAACAAAACATCAAAAATGACAGAATGGTTAAACTATTGTATTTTTTCTGATAACAATGAAATTATTTATAATTTTTTTTTAATATTTTTAATTTTAAAAATTAAAATTTTAAGTGTCAATTAAAGCTAGTCTTAAATGATTTATTGACTTCTAAAATTTATTTAAATTTGTCTTGAAATATGGTTCTGCAGTTGAAATATATAACTTATATTGAAATATTTTTACATAACTATTTCATGCTTTCTTCAATTCATTCATTAATGAAAATAAAAAAATTGTAGGATCTGATAATGAAATTAAATTGAAGATAAAGACAGAACAAATAAGATGCCATTATTTTTTATTATTTTTCTGTATCCTATATTTCTATTTGTGTCATTGAAAAAGATTGTAAGCAAGATATATAAAACATAAGACATGAAAATATATGTGTTTAGAGATGAGCCATTAGTTAATTAAACTAGTTACAATTGCTGTCTCATTAAACTACTGTTTAACTAAATGCTTAGTTTTAGCTACTATAACTATTTTCCTCCATTATAATGTTGCCTTAGATTAATCTATGGTATACAGCAGAGCAAACCATGTTTCAATTTTCACGAAGATCATTTCAACTTTGAATCAAACTTGTTTGTTTTGACAAATGTTTTTACTTGTTTTTGAACAGTTTTAAAACTTTTATATTTGCTGATTGATAAAAAATTTAATTTAAAAAAAACAGCCAATTGGGATTCTATGTTTTGCTATGCATACATATGCATGGTAAAACATGGCTTGTTATATGTTTATTTTGTTTTTACTCACATTGAGTTATTACTTATTATTCTACTCCGTAAATTAAAATGATTGGCAGGTATTTTTATGTAAAATCCGAAATTAAGTAATATGCTACTTTGAATATACAGTATTATATAACTATTAATATGTGACAAATGCATTTTTAGAATATAATGCTACCCTTACTACCAAAGCTACAGTGGAATGTGCTTTCCTTTTCAGAGCAGATTTTAATACCTAGTTGATGCATAATGTCAGATAAAAAAATTTGAAAAATTGTTTTCTTGAGAAAGGTATTAAATAACAGACCTCTCAATCATCTGTGATTTGTGTGGACAGTCTGCTTTTCAGTGATTCTGTCTGCATGTCCACTGTATTTGGCATTTGTCCACTAATTTTGGTTTTCTTACAATTATTGCTTTTTGGATAATTTTCTTTTCATATAAATTCACTAATCTTTTTTTTCTTGTTGCTGTTGTTGATTGTCAAAATATTCTTCAATTAAGTGTTGTATATACTTTTTCTTTTGCTGTGAAAGAAACCAAAAGAAAAAATATACACAACACTTTTTAAGATTTTTTTAAGCAGAAGAATAATGTTTATGAAGTGTGTATGCAACTGATGACCCCATTTGAGAGTCTCAATGGAATCACTGTTCTACATCACACTGTGTTAATATAACAAGTACAAAACAATCATAAGAACAAAACAGATGCGATAAAATAATCTTATATCATAGTTGACAATTTATTTTATTATACGCCTTCACTAGAAAATTCCATCAAAGTTGTCAAAACCACTATATTTCAATTAAAATTTTGGCTATTATCTTTTCTGATATCAGCTCTTCAAAAGAACAGGTTGAGGCTTCTGAAATAATAATAAAATGAAACAAAACTGTTATGTTAATCAGTCAAGTTTTTTTTTTTCTGTTTCTCAGTAATAAAATATAGTTAACTTGTATCATACTTAAATTATATTGCCTTTTATAGTAGTTAACTACTTTTTATGCAGTTAGTGCCCAACATTATAACATTTATAAAAAGTTTTATTTTTACTGACTAAAATTGGTTTTATTGTTTATGAATCTGATCTAAAAAAAAAATAATTTATTCTTTTATCCTAAAATTATCTGAAGAGCATGTATGTAGTTAAAAGCTGTTCGTATTCAAAATTAAGAAAAACAAATACAGTACTCTAGACTCTTGTTAATCTGGTCATACCTTCCACCAAGAGATGCCAGATTAATGAGTCCGCCTAAAGGAAATGATGTGACTCGTTAGCCTTTGATACTGATTTGTTTTAGAGCTGTATTGTTTTTGTTGTTGTAAAATTATTTACAGTGATACAGTAATTGTAAGTTTAATTCTTTATTAAATTGATTGTTAAAAGTTTTTACTTTCTCATTCATAATACATAGAGAAACTTATTAGTTTTTAGTGTTTGTTACAATGCATAAGACATTAATCTATGATTTTAACATCTTAAATAAATAGAAAACAGGCAATAAAACTTAATATTCACAAATTATTTTCCTGTTACTGAAATTAAAACTGATAGACAAATATTTTGAGCTCTTTTACACTGATGTTTTATATCGGCCAAAATGAAAGACTGAGTTGTCCGAAAGTCAAAACCATTNTTTTTTTTTTTTTTTTTTTTTTTTTTTTTTTTTTTTTTTTTTTTTTTTTTTTTTTTTTTTTTTTTTTTTTTTTTTTTTTTTTTTTTTTTTTTTTTTTTTTTTTTTTTTTTTTTTTTTTTTTTTTTTTTTTTTTTTTTTTTTTTTTTTTTTTTTTTTTTTTTTTTTTTTTTTTTTTTTTTTTTTTTTTTTTTTTTTTTTTTTTTTTTTTTTTTTTTTTTTTTTTTTTTTTTTTTTTTTTTTTTTTTTTTTTTTTTTTTTTTTTTTTTTTTTTTTTTTTTTTTTTTTTTTTTTTTTTTTTTTTTTTTTTTTTTTTTTTTTTTTTTTTTTTTTTTTTTTTTTTTTTTTTTTTTTTTTTTTTTTTTTTTTTTTTTTTTTTTTTTTTTTTTTTTTTTTTTTTTTTTTTTTTTTTTTTTTTTTTTTTTTTTTTTTTTTTTTTTTTTTTTTTTTTTTTTTTTTTTTTTTTTTTTTTTTTTTTTTTTTTTTTTTTTTTTTTTTTTTTTTTTTTTTTTTTTTTTTTTTTTTTTTTTTTTTTTTTTTTTTTTTTTTTTTTTTTTTTTTTTTTTTTTTTTTTTTTTTTTTTTTTTTTTTTTTTTTTTTTTTTTTTTTTTTTTTTTTTTTTTTTTTTTTTTTTTTTTTTTTTTTTTTTTTTTTTTTTTTTTTTTTTTTTTTTTTTTTTTTTTTTTTTTTTTTTTTTTTTTTTTTTTTTTTTTTTTTTTTTTTTTTTTTTTTTTTTTTTTTTTTTTTTTTTTTTTTTTTTTTTTTTTTTTTTTTTTTTTTTTTTTTTTTTTTTTTTTTTTTTTTTTTTTTTTTTTTTTTTTTTTTTTTTTTTTTTTTTTTTTTTTTTTTTTTTTTTTTTTTTTTTTTTTTTTTTTTTTTTTTTTTTTTTTTTTTTTTTTTTTTTTTTTTTTTTTTTTTTTTTTTTTTTTTTTTTTTTTTTTTTTTTTTTTTTTTTTTTTTTTTTTTTTTTTTTTTTTTTTTTTTTTTTTTTTTTTTTTTTTTTTTTTTTTTTTTTTTTTTTTTTTTTTTTTTTTTTTTTTTTTTTTTTTTTTTTTTTTTTTTTTTTTTTTTTTTTTTTTTTTTTTTTTTTTTTTTTTTTTTTTTTTTTTTTTTTTTTTTTTTTTTTTTTTTTTTTTTTTTTTTTTTTTTTTTTTTTTTTTTTTTTTTTTTTTTTTTTTTTTTTTTTTTTTTTTTTTTTTTTTTTTTTTTTTTTTTTTTTTTTTTTTTTTTTTTTTTTTTTTTTTTTTTTTTTTTTTTTTTTTTTTTTTTTTTTTTTTTTTTTTTTTTTTTTTTTTTTTTTTTTTTTTTTTTTTTTTTTTTTTTTTTTTTTTTTTTTTTTTTTTTTTTTTTTTTTTTTTTTTTTTTTTTTTTTTTTTTTTTTTTTTTTTTTTTTTTTTTTTTTTTTTTTTTTTTTTTTTTTTTTTTTTTTTTTTTTTTTTTTTTTTTTTTTTTTTTTTTTTTTTTTTTTTTTTTTTTTTTTTTTTTTTTTTTTTTTTTTTTTTTTTTTTTTTTTTTTTTTTTTTTTTTTTTTTTTTTTTTTTTTTTTTTTTTTTTTTTTTTTTTTTTTTTTTTTTTTTTTTTTTTTTTTTTTTTTTTTTTTTTTTTTTTTTTTTTTTTTTTTTTTTTTTTTTTTTTTTTTTTTTTTTTTTTTTTTTTTTTTTTTTTTTTTTTTTTTTTTTTTTTTTTTTTTTTTTTTTTTTTTTTTTTTTTTTTTTTTTTTTTTTTTTTTTTTTTTTTTTTTTTTTTTTTTTTTTTTTTTTTTTTTTTTTTTTTTTTTTTTTTTTTTTTTTTTTTTTTTTTTTTTTTTTTTTTTTTTTTTTTTTTTTTTTTTTTTTTTTTTTTTTTTTTTTTTTTTTTTTTTTTTTTTTTTTTTTTTTTTTTTTTTTTTTTTTTTTTTTTTTTTTTTTTTTTTTTTTTTTTTTTTTTTTTTTTTTTTTTTTTTTTTTTTTTTTTTTTTTTTTTTTTTTTTTTTTTTTTTTTTTTTTTTTTTTTTTTTTTTTTTTTTTTTTTTTTTTTTTTTTTTTTTTTTTTTTTTTTTTTTTTTTTTTTTTTTTTTTTTTTTTTTTTTTTTTTTTTTTTTTTTTTTTTTTTTTTTTTTTTTTTTTTTTTTTTTTTTTTTTTTTTTTTTTTTTTTTTTTTTTTTTTTTTTTTTTTTTTTTTTTTTTTTTTTTTTTTTTTTTTTTTTTTTTTTTTTTTTTTTTTTTTTTTTTTTTTTTTTTTTTTTTTTTTTTTTTTTTTTTTTTTTTTTTTTTTTTTTTTTTTTTTTTTTTTTTTTTTTTTTTTTTTTTTTTTTTTTTTTTTTTTTTTTTTTTTTTTTTTTTTTTTTTTTTTTTTTTTTTTTTTTTTTTTTTTTTTTTTTTTTTTTTTTTTTTTTTTTTTTTTTTTTTTTTTTTTTTTTTTTTTTTTTTTTTTTTTTTTTTTTTTTTTTTTTTTTTTTTTTTTTTTTTTTTTTTTTTTTTTTTTTTTTTTTTTTTTTTTTTTTTTTTTTTTTTTTTTTTTTTTTTTTTTTTTTTTTTTTTTTTTTTTTTTTTTTTTTTTTTTTTTTTTTTTTTTTTTTTTTTTTTTTTTTTTTTTTTTTTTTTTTTTTTTTTTTTTTTTTTTTTTTTTTTTTTTTTTTTTTTTTTTTTTTTTTTTTTTTTTTTTTTTTTTTTTTTTTTTTTTTTTTTTTTTTTTTTTTTTTTTTTTTTTTTTTTTTTTTTTTTTTTTTTTTTTTTTTTTTTTTTTTTTTTTTTTTTTTTTTTTTTTTTTTTTTTTTTTTTTTTTTTTTTTTTTTTTTTTTTTTTTTTTTTTTTTTTTTTTTTTTTTTTTTTTTTTTTTTTTTTTTTTTTTTTTTTTTTTTTTTTTTTTTTTTTTTTTTTTTTTTTTTTTTTTTTTTTTTTTTTTTTTTTTTTTTTTTTTTTTTTTTTTTTTTTTTTTTTTTTTTTTTTTTTTTTTTTTTTTTTTTTTTTTTTTTTTTTTTTTTTTTTTTTTTTTTTTTTTTTTTTTTTTTTTTTTTTTTTTTTTTTTTTTTTTTTTTTTTTTTTTTTTTTTTTTTTTTTTTTTTTTTTTTTTTTTTTTTTTTTTTTTTTTTTTTTTTTTTTTTTTTTTTTTTTTTTTTTTTTTTTTTTTTTTTTTTTTTTTTTTTTTTTTTTTTTTTTTTTTTTTTTTTTTTTTTTTTTTTTTTTTTTTTTTTTTTTTTTTTTTTTTTTTTTTTTTTTTTTTTTTTTTTTTTTTTTTTTTTTTTTTTTTTTTTTTTTTTTTTTTTTTTTTTTTTTTTTTTTTTTTTTTTTTTTTTTTTTTTTTTTTTTTTTTTTTTTTTTTTTTTTTTTTTTTTTTTTTTTTTTTTTTTTTTTTTTTTTTTTTTTTTTTTTTTTTTTTTTTTTTTTTTTTTTTTTTTTTTTTTTTTTTTTTTTTTTTTTTTTTTTTTTTTTTTTTTTTTTTTTTTTTTTTTTTTTTTTTTTTTTTTTTTTTTTTTTTTTTTTTTTTTTTTTTTTTTTTTTTTTTTTTTTTTTTTTTTTTTTTTTTTTTTTTTTTTTTTTTTTTTTTTTTTTTTTTTTTTTTTTTTTTTTTTTTTTTTTTTTTTTTTTTTTTTTTTTTTTTTTTTTTTTTTTTTTTTTTTTTTTTTTTTTTTTTTTTTTTTTTTTTTTTTTTTTTTTTTTTTTTTTTTTTTTTTTTTTTTTTTTTTTTTTTTTTTTTTTTTTTTTTTTTTTTTTTTTTTTTTTTTTTTTTTTTTTTTTTTTTTTTTTTTTTTTTTTTTTTTTTTTTTTTTTTTTTTTTTTTTTTTTTTTTTTTTTTTTTTTTTTTTTTTTTTTTTTTTTTTTTTTTTTTTTTTTTTTTTTTTTTTTTTTTTTTTTTTTTTTTTTTTTTTTTTTTTTTTTTTTTTTTTTTTTTTTTTTTTTTTTTTTTTTTTTTTTTTTTTTTTTTTTTTTTTTTTTTTTTTTTTTTTTTTTTTTTTTTTTTTTTTTTTTTTTTTTTTTTTTTTTTTTTTTTTTTTTTTTTTTTTTTTTTTTTTTTTTTTTTTTTTTTTTTTTTTTTTTTTTTTTTTTTTTTTTTTTTTTTTTTTTTTTTTTTTTTTTTTTTTTTTTTTTTTTTTTTTTTTTTTTTTTTTTTTTTTTTTTTTTTTTTTTTTTTTTTTTTTTTTTTTTTTTTTTTTTTTTTTTTTTTTTTTTTTTTTTTTTTTTTTTTTTTTTTTTTTTTTTTTTTTTTTTTTTTTTTTTTTTTTTTTTTTTTTTTTTTTTTTTTTTTTTTTTTTTTTTTTTTTTTTTTTTTTTTTTTTTTTTTTTTTTTTTTTTTTTTTTTTTTTTTTTTTTTTTTTTTTTTTTTTTTTTTTTTTTTTTTTTTTTTTTTTTTTTTTTTTTTTTTTTTTTTTTTTTTTTTTTTTTTTTTTTTTTTTTTTTTTTTTTTTTTTTTTTTTTTTTTTTTTTTTTTTTTTTTTTTTTTTTTTTTTTTTTTTTTTTTTTTTTTTTTTTTTTTTTTTTTTTTTTTTTTTTTTTTTTTTTTTTTTTTTTTTTTTTTTTTTTTTTTTTTTTTTTTTTTTTTTTTTTTTTTTTTTTTTTTTTTTTTTTTTTTTTTTTTTTTTTTTTTTTTTTTTTTTTTTTTTTTTTTTTTTTTTTTTTTTTTTTTTTTTTTTTTTTTTTTTTTTTTTTTTTTTTTTTTTTTTTTTTTTTTTTTTTTTTTTTTTTTTTTTTTTTTTTTTTTTTTTTTTTTTTTTTTTTTTTTTTTTTTTTTTTTTTTTTTTTTTTTTTTTTTTTTTTTTTTTTTTTTTTTTTTTTTTTTTTTTTTTTTTTTTTTTTTTTTTTTTTTTTTTTTTTTTTTTTTTTTTTTTTTTTTTTTTTTTTTTTTTTTTTTTTTTTTTTTTTTTTTTTTTTTTTTTTTTTTTTTTTTTTTTTTTTTTTTTTTTTTTTTTTTTTTTTTTTTTTTTTTTTTTTTTTTTTTTTTTTTTTTTTTTTTTTTTTTTTTTTTTTTTTTTTTTTTTTTTTTTTTTTTTTTTTTTTTTTTTTTTTTTTTTTTTTTTTTTTTTTTTTTTTTTTTTTTTTTTTTTTTTTTTTTTTTTTTTTTTTTTTTTTTTTTTTTTTTTTTTTTTTTTTTTTTTTTTTTTTTTTTTTTTTTTTTTTTTTTTTTTTTTTTTTTTTTTTTTTTTTTTTTTTTTTTTTTTTTTTTTTTTTTTTTTTTTTTTTTTTTTTTTTTTTTTTTTTTTTTTTTTTTTTTTTTTTTTTTTTTTTTTTTTTTTTTTTTTTTTTTTTTTTTTTTTTTTTTTTTTTTTTTTTTTTTTTTTTTTTTTTTTTTTTTTTTTTTTTTTTTTTTTTTTTTTTTTTTTTTTTTTTTTTTTTTTTTTTTTTTTTTTTTTTTTTTTTTTTTTTTTTTTTTTTTTTTTTTTTTTTTTTTTTTTTTTTTTTTTTTTTTTTTTTTTTTTTTTTTTTTTTTTTTTTTTTTTTTTTTTTTTTTTTTTTTTTTTTTTTTTTTTTTTTTTTTTTTTTTTTTTTTTTTTTTTTTTTTTTTTTTTTTTTTTTTTTTTTTTTTTTTTTTTTTTTTTTTTTTTTTTTTTTTTTTTTTTTTTTTTTTTTTTTTTTTTTTTTTTTTTTTTTTTTTTTTTTTTTTTTTTTTTTTTTTTTTTTTTTTTTTTTTTTTTTTTTTTTTTTTTTTTTTTTTTTTTTTTTTTTTTTTTTTTTTTTTTTTTTTTTTTTTTTTTTTTTTTTTTTTTTTTTTTTTTTTTTTTTTTTTTTTTTTTTTTTTTTTTTTTTTTTTTTTTTTTTTTTTTTTTTTTTTTTTTTTTTTTTTTTTTTTTTTTTTTTTTTTTTTTTTTTTTTTTTTTTTTTTTTTTTTTTTTTTTTTTTTTTTTTTTTTTTTTTTTTTTTTTTTTTTTTTTTTTTTTTTTTTTTTTTTTTTTTTTTTTTTTTTTTTTTTTTTTTTTTTTTTTTTTTTTTTTTTTTTTTTTTTTTTTTTTTTTTTTTTTTTTTTTTTTTTTTTTTTTTTTTTTTTTTTTTTTTTTTTTTTTTTTTTTTTTTTTTTTTTTTTTTTTTTTTTTTTTTTTTTTTTTTTGCTTGGGAGCAGCATAAGCTTTCAATAAGCTAGCCATACTCAAACTTAATGTCTTGCAAATACTTATTTTGAAGAGCTTTCGAAGGCAATTAGAATGATGTATATCATATATCCAGTTATCAGCCAATCATTGTTAAGCTACAAGCTGCAGTATATGTCATTAACATTTTGGGTCTATCTCAACAGCCATTGAAGGTATGGGTTTGGATCAATTTATAACAGTAAGTTTACATTGCATAAATTTTAGGAGCACAGGACCTAAAGCAGGGATGGGTAACCATTTTTACATAAGGGCCACATTTAAAACTTTTGAATTGAATCAGGCCATACACAAGAAAAAATGTGAGTAAATCACAATTATTTATTCATATATGATTATAAATTAACATAAGTATACTTAATATGACTTCTAGAACTGATGTGAACATAACATATCTGAAATATTTGACTGAATATTAGTCACTTCTGGTTTTAAATTATTTTTGAGATGAGTCTGTTAGCCAATTTCTTGTTTCACTTTTTACTAAAACTTCTTTGCAAGAAAAAAATTGCTCATACACTTAAGTTTTAAAATATAAGGATGTAGCAAAAATTCTATAAAATTGATTTTCTTTGATAAAAGTTTATAAAAATTAATTTTTTCACCAAAAATATCTTACAAATCTAAATTACTTTGTAAGTCTATTATCTGTGATATACTATAAGTTCATTTAGTATATTTTCTATACTGAAAAAGGCACTGTAAAAATCTGTATTTTATTTTCTTGGCTTAGGAACAGTATATACTATTAATCTGTATCTATTATAATTTGCAAAGAAACCAAAATACCAATGAAACAATAGAAAACATTTTTAAAACTGCAGTACTATATCAAGTGTAGAGAGAAGTTAGTTTAAACTACCACACATGTATGAAGTGGGCACTTGGTATTTAGTATGACTATAGACTCCTTGATGATGGTATTTAAAATCTTCATTTTATTTTATATATATATTTTGAAATATTTGGTGTGATGTGGGCCTTGTGCAGCATGGGCTAACAGGTTGCCCACCCCTGCCCTAAAGTATGATTAAAATTTGTATAAAAATTTGGTTTAATAAATATGCAAATAACTTGAATTTTTAATAGAATTTTATGATTGTGCCATATCCTTGGAACATTTTTACATACTGAGGTGGACGAGTAGCCTCACATAGTGTAAACACCAGGGCTGTGGAGTCAGAGTTGGAAAAAATGTGTCAACTCCAACTCCCACATTTTAAATTTAGTTTTTTTATTTAAATGAAAGAAAATTTATTATATATTTATTAATTTTTAAAAATCTTTTTATATTTTGTATTTAAAATAAATGAATTATCAGTTTAATTTATTAAATATGTAGTGTTCTTTGTAGTATTTGTGTTTAGTAGTAAAATTATTTTGGCCCAATTGAATTTAAATATTTTGGATCGTTCCTTTATTATCCCTGCTCTAAATAAGTACTCTATTTTACTGAATGAACCAGACTAATTAATCAGAGTTCATATTTTTCTTTTCTGAACAAGGGGTGAAGTAGCTAGATCGCACACTTTTTAATTGAACTAATTATTCTGGAAGGGTAAAATTGAAGTGCAAATGCTGTCGAATATATGTAGATGTAGAATTTTATTGCCCGCTTTCTTATTAAATATTTGTTAAAAATTAATTTTTTTATACAAATAAATATTAAAAATACTAACTACGAGGGCAAAAACAAATCTAAATAACAAAATGAATTTATTACCAAAAGTTAGGTACAAACATTGTTATTTTTCGACATAATCACCATGAAGATTGAGGCATTTGTCGTATCTGTGGACGAGCTTTTCCATCCCCTTGTCATAGAATGTTGCTGCCAGTGAATTGAGATGGTCTTAACAATGTTGTTTTGAAGATCGTCATTAATTCATTAGTCTCAAAACTGCTAGCCCTGCTAGCCATGTTTTCAGTTCAAGAAAGAGGTACCTTCAACACCTTTAAACACTCAGCGTATAGCCCTGATTTAGTGCTGAGCGACTTCCACTTCTTTCCTGAACAAGAAAAGTGGCTAGGAGGGCAGAGGTTTGAGACTAATGACGATCTTCAAAACAACGTTAGGGTCCATCTTGAGTCATTGGCTGCAACGTTCTATGACAAGGGAATGGAAAAGCGCATCCACAGATATAACAAATTCCTCAATCTTTACGGTGATTATGTCGAAAAGTAACCATGTCTGTACCTAATTTTTGGTAATAAATTCATTTTGTTATTTACAATTGTCTTTTTTTTTATGGACCATTGGAGCTTGAAAAACAGCCTATGTATAAAAGTATTTGGGTAAATGTCTGGAGCTTCTTTTAGAGTTCAGAGTAGGATACTCCTATGAGCACCTCTGCTCCCCATAAAATGATTTGGTATTTAATTTTGCTGGAGTCAGAGTCAAGTGTTTATTTACTGACTCTGCAGTCCTGGTGAACACTGCCTTAAAGACTGTTGTTCCTTAGGCGTTGAAAAAGGATAGAATGTGAAGACATTGTTTTATCTAATTTGTGATTATTTTTTATATCTTGAGAATTGTTGAAATGATGTCATTCAAATAAATTTTTTGTGCATCTTTTGAGACCAGTTTTATCAATATTAAACTAGTAGTTTCAGCTGTACTTCATGTGACATTTTACCATTTGATGAAATGCATTTATTTACAAATTAAGGAACTACTGCACATGCAAGAAACTTTTTTTTATTGCTGGAGTCATGTTGATCTTTGGAAGGTGACTCCAACAAATAAAAATTTGACAAAATAGGGCCTGAATAATTTGGATTTGTAAGTTTTGCTGAAGTGTGCTAAGTGAGGATCAAACTTATTAGTACAATGCTGCTACACTGCTCTTTTGATACAGATGTGTTTAAAGAGAGAGAAGAGCTATCCGTATTGTTGCAACGGACTTTACCCTATTTGAAGTTGAAAGAAGAAAGAATGTGAGTAGTGTGTGAAAAAAAGGGAGATAGGAAAGTGTGAAAGGAAGGCGTTGGAGGCATCATGGGCACCGGCATCTCATTTATTAATATGACAAACAGAATATTACATAGAACAGGTGTAAACATGGGTTTCAATACATACAAGTCGATAATAAGGAAACATACAAGATATAAGTTATTTACAATAGAACTTAATGTATTATTTGATTGTATCCATTTATTCATAAGTTATTTTTAAGGAAAATATTTGTGAACATTATGATATAGTTACCATTTGTTTTCATAATTTTAACACCAGATATGTATTTCCGCAATCAAACCAAGCTAACACAACATGTAGAAGGAAAAACAAATCATTGGATCCTATTTACAGAGTAAGTATATACAATCTAATTTGAGGTTGCCATGACAATACAATATGTTTTGATTGGCACGGTACTGGACAACGTCAGGTATTAAGTGGCTGTCATATCTTTGAAGTTTCTGGGGTTCAAAAATCAGAAGCTGTGGAAAGGACTCAGGAATTTTCTGCACAAAACAAGAACTTTGAAGATCTCTGCTGGGTTCGGCAGCCAGTTTTGCCCTTCAGCCAGGCATTCCCCTATGAATGGGAGCCTTTCATCGTCGAACTTCAGACAGTTGTAAAGAAAGTGGTCTACCATTGCCTCGATGGTCTCCATCGAGGCAAGTCCCTGCACTCATTTCGTATGCTCTGATGGATTGGTGTATCGTCCTTGGCAAGATCCATTGGGAAGTGGTAGTCCAAAATCTTGATGTTGTTTTCAATGTCAGGGATTTCCTCATTATCAGGATGGTCTAAAGTTAGAATGTCCGGGAGGTTTAGTTTTGGTTTTTTCTTGTATACTACATAGTAAGGGGTATCCCATGGCCCGTTATTGCTATTTTTGCTACAAAATTCTCTCCATGCTTTGGTCCTTGTCTTGTTAAATTAAAAATGTGCTTTTATAGTCTTTCAGTGCAATTTTGTATTCTTTCCGTAACTTGGTTCTATCATCCTTGTTGTTGGTTCTAATCATTTTCTTACGAGTTTTGTTGGTCCTCTTTTTCAGGATGGTTAATTCTTCGGTCCACCAGTGGGTATTCCTTTTCCTGGTCCTTGTAGTAATAATTGCTTGCTCCCTTGCTGAATATATTGCATCTGTAATATAGTTGGCATAGTCTTCTAGGTTCTTCTGAGTTTTAATAGGGGGGAAGTTGTGGTTCCTCCATTGCTGACCGAAGATCTCCCAAAATAACTCCCAGTTGGTGTGATCGACCCGGTACCTAGTCGGATAGATGTGGGTGGCAAAATCCGATATCTGAGCGAAAATATACCGGTAGCGGACGTGACCAACAAGGTTTCGCAATTTATGATGTGGTGGCTAAGTTCCGTGGACACCAAACAAACATCAGTCCATCCCTCTGCATATGGAATATGGAAGGTAGGATGAGTGGTCATATTTGTAGATATCAAGTCATTTGCGTCCATGAGGTCGGCCACTAGCCTTCCTCTTTTGTCCTCCCGAGTGTGGAACCATATGGCTGATTTGGCATTGAGATCACCAGAAACAATAACGCTTTTACTATAAATTTTCCTGATTGCGGTAGCCAACTCATTAATACATCCCTCATCCTCATCATTGGGAGGAAAGTAGGAACTAATGATGTAAATTGGCCTGGGTTGCTGAATAACTGCAGTGCAGTTCCTGTTCGAACAGAGGTGAGGGATAAGTGCAATGTATAGCTCACTATTACAAACAACAATTCCACATACAGTACTTTGGTCTGGTATTGCTGTGGCTTTAGGACCCGCCAGTTTCCAAACCTGACGATCATATTTCCAATCGTATAGGGCTCTTGGATCGTGATTATATCACTCTTGGTATTGTTTGCCGTTTTGATTAGTAGGGAGCTGGCTGCCTTACTTTTCTGAGCATTCAGCTGCAGGATCTTGATAGTTGTGACCTTATGGTTGTGGTTGTTGCCGGTGAAGTCCCTGATCTGTTGACCGCTGGGTGTTGGTTTTCTGATTAATATTTGTAAGTTGACTATAGGCCATAATTGGTTTTATTGATCGTCTGCTGTTTCAGTCGCTGAAGTATTGGGCAGTTTATGCTGAATGCATTGTGGTGGACAGAGTATCTTTTACTTTCTGGGAGACTTTCATTTGCTTTTTTGCAGCTAATACAGATTGGATTTTTGTGCTGGCGGTCATATTCTTTGAAGGTATGTCCTTTGGAACAGTGGCTGCATCTGCTGTCGTTTGAACAGTCATGTGCATAATGGTCGAAACTGCAGCATCGAAAACATCTCACCACCGGTATAAAGTTGTCAACATAGATTATGGACCAGGACATGGAGATATGTCTGTGGTGTACAAGCACGTTTCTTACTCCAGGGATGACAGATAATACTATATTCCTACAATTCTCTTTAATTCTTCCATGATTTAGAATTATACTGATCTTACAGGACGTAGTCACTTCTTCAGGCTTCATGGTGCCCCAGATCTTATTTTGTTCTACCATTACTTTGATTATCTCATCCTCTGCAATGTAATTTGGGACAATGAGGAGGATGACCCTAGGTCTTCTCCCCTCTGAAATTTTGCAATTGACCGTTTGTTGTAATTCTGGAATGGCATCTATCGCCTCTTTCAGTATTTTACCACTCCATCTGCCTTGACCTTTCTAATTGCTTTGACCGTTATCCGTAGCTTTTCTGGTTTGATTTCCTCAATGATTTTGGTCATAACATCATCCATGTTTGGCCTCTTGTCCTCTTCTGTAACCTTGGGGTACAAGAGGACCACGTGGGTGCCCCCAACCCCTTGGTTTGTACCTTGGTGCAAAGTGAATCAGATATAGTCTTTGTGGTCTGACTGGGTCTCACATTTAAATTTGCACTTGCTGTTTGGGCGTAGGATCTTTCCATAGTTTCCGATTCCTGATCCTGGGTAGCTGCGCGGTTAGCCCGTAGTTCGCGCAGGACACCGTACATTTGACTAACACAACAGTGTAATTGCAGCACCCGATCCTTAACTTCCTTCTGATCCTCCAAATTTGGGCCATTCTTGCACTTCGCAGGAATGAGGTCCATAATTCTTCTCAAGTGCAGGCCCACCTCACTGAGGATAGTGTCCTCGAAAGGGCGATCAGCCTCGAATGAAGTAACAGGCAGATCCAAAATTGGGGTTGATTCAGACGGCTCCATTGCAACGTTCCCACGAGGACAGAACAGATACCAACCAACTGATAAAGCAACAAAATGACCACGAACCAAAGAGGCAGTTGAGAAAACAATCGCGATAAACTGAGAAGGTCGAAAACGACGTCCTGAAAAGTGGCCCACAGCCTACTTATCCAGAAACAAGCGAAAAGTAACAAATAACATGAAATAAGAGAGAATAAATGCTAGGATCTGCCCAGACTAGACCTGAAAAACAGCGAAGAATTGCCAAACTAGGGTCAGGTAGGGGCGAAAGATCAACCACGTGGAGAGATCTACATTATCAGACCACGTGATAATGTAGACCTAAAATTTCTTTGTTTATACCAAAAAGAAGAACACATATTATACGAACGAGAAAAAAGAGAATAATGAAATTTACAATGTAGAGAGCTTATAGAAGGATAAGAGCACCTGTGAAAACACAACCACGAGAGAGACGACAGGCCTGCAATTAGGCCCTAACCAGAAAACCCATACAAACTTGAACACAAAAAATAGAAAAAGAAATCCGAAAGCAGCATTAGAAAGAGTTAAAAACTGAATCGAGTGATATATAACAATCCCACTTACCGGTGGAAATAGGGTTTTCCACCTCTGCTTTTCGGGTTAAGTCTCTGAAGTTCATAGCTTGCAAACAATTAATCCAATCTAGAAAAATTTGATATCAAATGATAGCTGGCTCTTAGACAAATCCAAAGATGTATATATATCCAAAACATGAGTTAAAATTCCGCTCATGCTTTGATTGAAAGACTGAGCACATATACACACATCTGAACACTATGTCAAATGACCCGTTGCTCTTTTGATACAGAAAATTTTATTAACTGAGTACATTAACAATTAAATATATTTTGATGTATAGAAAAGCTTTCCTTAACTGCACAAAAAACAACTTGCATGCCAATTATTATTATAGTAAATAAAGAAATTCAAACAAAAAACAGTTGCATTTCACACACTGACACTTTCTGTAGTGCATATAACTTTGAAATGAAATTACTGTATGTCAATTTACTTCCTGACCATCCCTTTAGTATTATTTTAATTTCTTGTGTATTTGAGTTCAGTATAATTTAAATAAGCAAGTTTATTACTATTTTGAGTAACAATACATATTGGTAAATATGTTTTTGAAACATTTAGCCATATGTTGTACATCTACTTTACTAACTCCTTAGAATGTAGACTATTTAAATTCAAATAATGTAATATGATAAAACTATCAAATGATTATTTTTATGGAGATTCAGCAAAACTCTGGGCTTATCCTATCCATATAATTCTTTTCAAGATCTGTTAGCATTAATGATGAATGAAACAATAATTTAACATTCTTTTAGAGGTGATCAAGTCTCATTACAAAAGTAATGATTTTTGACTCAAATGTTGGTTGTTTTCAATTAGTGCATAGCTCTTCAATAAATGTCAACTCAGTCAGGTACAAATATTTAATTTGTGGCATTATTTGCCAACAAAAAGTTCAGAATTCACAATCGTTGCAGTCACTGTATGAGGAATCACAAACAGTGAAAAAGGTGTTGGGCACAGATTCAAACTGGCTTTTTATATCCTATGCACCCTCTGGTGCTATGGGAAGTTCATGCATCGGTTGCCACAGCACTCCCCCAAGTCCAAAGGTATGAGGAGTTAGAGATAGTGCAGGTTGAACTGGACACCTCATCCTGAACTAGGTAGTTGTAGGTGTAGCTGCAATGGTAGATCTAGATGTCACTGAGGGAACTGGCTGGACAGGAGTATAATACAAAGGTGTGTTTGAAGGAGCCAAGTCATCTGGTTGGATTGGTCTTTAGAGGTTGGCATGAAGGCTGGTTTTAGATGATTGATGTTTACAGATGTTTTTCCATCAATTTGGACTTTGTAAACTGTTCCTTGCCAAGATATCACTTTGTATGGTCTGTTGTAGATTGGCTGGAGGACTTGCATATTGCATCATGTCAGATGAATAGGTGACCGCAGGTGGGAAGTTCCTTGTGGACAAAAACTGTACATTTCAAATGTGCAGTTGTTGCTACTGGATGCAGTGTTCTCATTGCCTTTTTCAGTTGTCTGATGGAGGCTGGGTTGATCACTGAGCTGAATTCTGACTCAAAAAATTCTCCAGGAAGTCACAGGTTGGTTCCATAGACCAGTACTGCTGAAGTGGTGTTGATTCTTTCCTTGATGGAGTGCAAACCTAAAAGGATGGACAGAAGAACTTCTGTTCATTTCTCGGTAGCATGACATTTTAATGCTACCTTGAGTGGGCAGTGTAGGTGCTTGACCAGCCCATTAGAGGCTGGATGGTAAGGAGAAGTGTGAATTTGTTTTGAACTGAGTACACTAGCAAGAGCTTGAAAGAGCCTACTCTGATCTGTTGTGATCTGCTTTGGGATGCAGAAGCAGGCTACCCATCTGGAGTAGAATGCTCTCGCTACCATTTCCTCTAAGGTGTCTGGAATCGGAAACACTTCTGGCCAACATGTAAAATGATCTACACAGGTCAGATAGTAAAAAGATCCCCAAGATGGCTGGAGAAGTCCAATAATATTGATGTGGACCTGCAAGAAATGTTTGTTTGGCATAGAGAGTAATGAGGGGCAGAGGTGAGATGGGTGACTTTGCATCATTGGCACTTCAGGCAGGAACGTTTCCAAGCAATGGCATCAGCTTTCATGGACAACCAAAGCAAGAATCTCTGCTGCAAGAGCTTAATCATAGCTCTGATGCCTGGGTGTGATAAGTTGTGAAGCATATTTAATATCTCACTGTGCAGTGCTGACAGGATATAGGGATGCACCATGCCCATTGAGATGTCACAGTATACAGTTGACAGGCAGAGTTGTCGATCAAAAGTGGTTAGAGGGACAGCTCTGACATTTGGCTTGTTCAGCAGCTCTTTAAGATCTGTCTATTTGCTGCAAATTAGCAAGTTCAATATAGAAAAATTTGGGATCATAAGTTGTTAATAAAAAGTAAATTTATTTTTATTTAATTGATATACTAATAGAAACAAAAATATTTATTCTTAAATATTCAGTGACTAGTCAAGTTTTTAGTAGTAAACTACAACTTAAAACAATTTGTATTTGAATAGATAATAATTGTATACTGAATTTGATTAGATCATATATTTTGTTTGCTCTTTGTAAAAATACATAATGATTAAAAAAATCACCTTAAAACTGAATTGAATTCTTGAGCTATGAAATATGCTTTTGATTGAAGTTTTGTTTGATGTATACCCTTTGTTGATTATTAGATAGATCATTTATGCTGAAATAAACTTGCATTTCAAAGTTCCCAAATTTTTAGTCGTCAATGAATCAAGCTGTTCAGAACATTTTTTAATAGGCATTATTTACAAAACTGATTTACAATCAATCACATGGAAAGCTTTATTTTTGTTATACTGAATAAAATTCAACAATGGTGGGGTGGCAAAAAAAATTTAAATGGCAATTGATATGATCTAGCAATAAAATGAATACTAAAAATATAATTTCTAAAAATAGACGAGTAAATTAAAACACTCTTTCCTAGACCAACATCGAGTGATTTATATTAGCAGACAAATAGTAATCAACAAAGATACTTTACTTTAACCAGTGTTAATTCTTTTATTTTCATAATTTTCAAATCACGTTCCAAATGCATTTTGCCGTTACAGCCTCTTCAGTGGATTATCCAACAACTAGACACTTGTTTCCTTTTATACAAATAAATTTTTCCCAGCATGCATCAACGTTAAGACCGACATTCTGATTCAACAAATTTGCATGTTCTATTATACAAAGATGTTCTACCACGTGTCTTTTAAACAAATTTTCCATTTTATACAATATTCTTACAGAGCTTCTATTAATTTTACAATTATAATTAACACAATGTTGATACCATGGTGACTCTTGTCTTTTTAGACGAATCGCTGCCTCGTGTTCTTTTAGGCGTATCTCGAGCTTCCGTCCCGTTTCTCCAACATATGATTTCGCTTGTAAACAATCACATGATACCTTGTAGACCACTCCTGCGACGTCAAGCTGATTTCTTACTGTTTTTCGACCTTTAGTATTTATAATATTAATAACATTCGACATTTTATTTTCCTGCTTGGCCACTACACATACAGAAGACTTTTTAAATAAAGGTTTATATCGTTCATAAAAACTATATATATAAGGCATTTTTACATAAATGTTATTATCTATACAATTTTTAACATTATATCTGTAATTTATAAAAGAATTATACCACTTACAAATTTTATTCTTCGGGTAATCATTCAATAAATATTTTCTAAATAATTGTTTAATTTCTTTATTTATATCTTCATNCAAATATTTATTGAATGATTACCCGAAGAATAAAATTTGTAAGTGGTATAATTCTTTTATAAATTACAGATATAATGTTAAAAATTGTATAGATAATAACATTTATGTAAAAATGCCTTATATATATAGTTTTTATGAACGATATAAACCTTTATTTAAAAAGTCTTCTGTATGTGTAGTGGCCAAGCAGGAAAATAAAATGTCGAATGTTATTAATATTATAAATACTAAAGGTCGAAAAACAGTAAGAAATCAGCTTGACGTCGCAGGAGTGGTCTACAAGGTATCATGTGATTGTTTACAAGCGAAATCATATGTTGGAGAAACGGGACGGAAGCTCGAGATACGCCTAAAAGAACACGAGGCAGCGATTCGTCTAAAAAGACAAGAGTCACCATGGTATCAACATTGTGTTAATTATAATTGTAAAATTAATAGAAGCTCTGTAAGAATATTGTATAAAATGGAAAATTTGTTTAAAAGACGCGTGGTAGAACATCTTTGTATAATAGAACATGCAAATTTGTTGAATCAGAATGTCGGTCTTAACGTTGATGCATGCTGGGAAAAATTTATTTGTATAAAAGGAAACAAGTGTCTAGTTGTTGGATAATCCACTGAAGAGGTTGTAACGGCAAAATGCATTTGGAACGTGATTTGAAAATTATGAAAATAAAAGAATTAACACTGGTTAAAGTAAAGTATCTTTGTTGATTACTATTTGTCTGCTAATATAAGTCGGTCTAGGAAAGAGTGTTTTAATTTACTCGTCTATTTTTAGAAATTATATTTTTAGAATTCTTACCGATCCCATTGTTTTATATTTTTATATTCTTTCAAAAATGAATACAGTAATACCTCAGTTTTCATCAATAATCCATCCAAAAACAATCGGCAAAATCCGAAACTGAGGCAATTATTTCCATATGAATCAATGTAAATTCAAGTAATTCTATTCTAATAATTCATAATACAACCCAAAATACATCCCAAAAACACATTTTATAGAGAATGAATATAGCGTTAATTTCTTATTGTTTTTAGTATTAAATATAAATGACTAAACAGAATTGCCTCCGAAACAGAATTGCCATATAACTGATTTTGACAGATGAAGATGTCAGTTATTACTAATTTTTAATTGTTTGCAATCTCTGTTTCATTAGCACATTCATGCCTTTCCTTACATTAGCCTGTTTTATTTATTTTTTCCACAATGGAAGTTATCGTGATGATGACTTCCCGTACACGAGCCCAATTTCAACAATCTTAATGCAGCTCTCATATTTTTCAATGATTTCCTTCAACTGGATCGTGTTCTTGGCCTTCTTCTTCGAAAGGCTGCCGGCTCTGGAAACTTTCTTTGGTCCCATGATGGAACTAAAAAGAAAGGAAAGCAATGAAATTGTTTGTGTAGATGCACAGGGCAATGCTCACACAATACCACACTGAACAGAAAAACGAATGGGTCGCCCTTTTTTCGCAAAATTAGCAGTGAGGTCACGTGGGCACGCTGACAAAATCCGAGGCAACTGACATAAACCGAAACCATCGATAACCGAGGTATTACTGTATTTGATATCTTCTTATTGCATAATTGGTACTTCTAAGGCAAAAAATATGTTAATGCTAATTTATTGTAATACACAGTCTTAGTCTTAGATCCTGCCAAGTGGCATGCTGGGCAACCAGCAGTCTCCAGCAAATGTGGTCTGCTGAAATGGTTTCAGCATCATCCCATGGAATGCTGATCATCTTTACGTGTAGAGTGACAGATTGTTTGTGGTCTACCTTGTTCCCTTTTTCCACCATATGGTTTCTATTTTCAAGGCTACTTTTGGTAAGTGTTCCTCTGGCAGATGAAGTACATGCCCTGCAAAATGCATTCTATGCTCTAACAATGTCCTGTAGCTTGTGTAGGCCACTTCTGAGGACTTCCTCATTTGTGATATGGTCACAATATGTAATTGTAAGTAGCCTTCATTGATAGAATATATTCAGTTTCTGAGTAATCTTTTTGTCTTTCCATGTTTTGCAGGTGCTGATTGAATGACAATGGTGTTGTAGAGGTGTCACTGTACTAGACTGCACATAGTCTCTGAAAGACAGCTGATGCTTTAACAAGTTGGCATTTTATATTGATGTCAATGCCACCATCTGATGATAACATGCTCTCAAGGTAGCAGAACTCTTCCATTTCATCCATTGTTTGACTCCCAACTGTAATTTTTACTTATTTGTTTGCCTATTTATGGACATTATTTTTATCACTTCTGAACTGCAACACCACCCTTCTGGCTATACTTTGCTGATGACATTTCACTGATATCAGAAGTACCAAAGTCCAGATTTGTGAATTTCATCTGTCCTCTCCATGGAACTTTTGGCCATTACTTGCCTCATTACTGTTCTTCCTGGTCATAGATTTTATAGTGAGAGTGCAGCCTTACGTTAGATACACCAATTTTTTCAAAACTGAAACTGGTGTTATACAGCAGGTAGACTCCAGATACAATTTCTTAAAGTATTACTGTGATATGCCATAAGATCTAACAATATTCCTCAGCAATTCACAATGGACTGTCAAAGGCTGATAATCAACTTTGTTGACTTTAAAAAAAGTGATTTCTGGAACTCCATACATTATTCTTTGGAATATCGTAGAGCAAAGGGACGATCATGCTGTAAACAGATCTGAAGCCAGCTTGCTCTTCCTTCAGGATTGGTCCAACTGCTCCCCTAACCTCTATAGGAGAACTAGCAAAAGGAAGACCTTTCCAGGAACCCAGAGAAATGTAATACTTCTCCAGTTGTTCTTAAGAAAAACTTACAATCAGCAAGGTTTCCGGAATATTCTCTTTTTGCCAGTCCCTAAGGACATTTTCCTTCCTCCAGCAGTTGTACAGGTGGTTTGTGAAGGCCTGCATGATATAATCTCCTCCATACTTCAGGATGTGTAATACACAATCGTGTGGGCTCATTTTTTTGCTTTGTTTGATGACATTTGTATTAATAAAAACAACAGGATGAAACTTACATTCACTTTAACAATTTCCACTAAAAATGTTTAAAAAGTAACATGACTGCCCTGATTGTCAAGTATTTTTAATGGCTTTGTACTGTATATTTAACTCCATTTGATAAACTCAATATTTATTTCCCATTTCCTCCATCCATGAATTAATATGAAAGACAGTCAAAAAGTTTCATGCCTCACACAGTGTAAGTGTTAAGGAGGATGCACACATGGCATGGCAAGGAAAAGCGGCTGAATGGCATCACTTTGTCTTGCCGCAGAAGTCGATTTTGTGCTGCTTTTCTCATGCTGCAAAAGTTGGTTGAATCCTATCTCTTGCAGTGGCCACTGCCAAGATGCTTTTCTATCAGCCAATAACAGTTTGTCTGGTAGTCACATGAGAAAATAGAATCATGTGGTATGTTAATGATGGAAAGTTCAATGGTTAACTGAGAACTGACATTAGAATAAAGAGGAAAGGCTAATAAATTTAACACAAATAATCATATATAATTTAATTCAAAGAACAATACAACCAAATCTTACTCGAAATAGTATTCTTTATCGAGAGATCTTAATCAAGGAAAAAGCATATTTTGTACAGTACACCAGTTCTTTCTCTATACAAGAAAATATTTCTAATCCAAAATCTTCATTTGAATCTTCGACAAAACCTTCTAGCTAAATAAAACAAGCCATAGAAAACAAAATTTGTAAACACATGGATAGCAGCAGTGTTGGTATCATTTGCCATCTTGAATACTGAACACTAGGGTTTCTCATTTCCCGGTCTTTTGCTTGTCCCGGGATTCCGGGATAAAAGTGAACTGTTTCCCGGGATCCCGGGATAGAATTAATTATTTTTAAGGTATACAAAATATCTTGAAAGCAAATGATATAATTATTTTCCATTTTTTAAAGTAATTTTAAAGTTCTGTAACCTCCAAAATCATATTAATAATGCTGTGTAAGGTCTATAGGCCTATAATAAAAATTACCTTTAAATAACGTAGAAATTTTCACAAATAGAAAAAAATTAATTAAAGTTTGCTGGAAACTGCATACAACAACAACAACAAAAAAAATGTTTTGAATTGAGTTAAAAATTAAAAAAAATGAACTTCTAATTTAGAAGGTAATTTTCGTTTTTTAAATAAAATATAATACAAAATATTGTAAGCTTTTATACGATTTTAAAAAGCAAAGATGGTCAATACTCCGATAACTCACTCTAATTCTTATTTTAGTAATGAAGTCTTGCCACCGAGAATGCCCTTTCCGATTCAATTGATGTGATTGGAATAGTGTTTAATGCATTTAAGAGAAGACAGATATGTGTTTTTTCACCTGTAACCTGGAAGATTTCGAGTTCGTTTTCGAGATTGTAGTACTTCTTTCGCTCTCTAGTATTCTTGATTTGTCTACCTTGGCTGCTTTAATAGCGGCATCAAGCTTAGAGCTCGATAATTCGGCAATTCATTTGGCTTTAATAATCAGGTTTATGAAGAAAAACTTCATACTTGCAGACTTTGTACTCGTTTGTATCCTTGCCCAATTTGCACAATCTGGCGTCAGGCATTTATTGAAGCTACTGGGCATGGTTAAAACTCAAGACAGCGTAAGCACAATTATTCCAGATATTACAGGTTCCGACAAGTAAAGAATTTTTATAGTCCTGCCACAAATAAGCTATATATTGATTATTGACCATTTGTGACATGCTATAACGAGCAAAAATTAAAAAAAAAAAGTAATAGGTAGGTTTAAAATTAATAAATACAAATGTATTTTGACAGTGAATGAGTTAATTATGCTTTCTATTTGCAAAATTCCTCAACCTTAACACAAAATAAAAAAAAAGTGAATTTTGAAGAAATTTGCGGGATTTCCCGGGATAAGAAAAATTTCCCGGGTTAAAAAAACAACCGGGATCCCGGAATCCCGTTTGAGAAACCCTACTGAACACATGCACTGAAATATAAGCAGATCGCCACTTGCATGGTTGTGCTGATGTGCGGCGTAGATGTGTTTGTGACACCACTTTTTCTTGCCATGCCGCATGTGTGCATCCTCCTTTATACTTGTCAAGCTTCTAATGTTTCACCCACTCTTGCAGTTTGAGAGTGCTACAGTATCATGTGATTCCCAGATTTCCCACTAGAGAACTTCTCAACGGATTGTACAGAAAAATATCATGATGGTGATTGTAGAGAGATAAATATATAAATCTCATCACAAAGGTATTGCAAAAAGGTAGAAACATGAATTTTGGTGTGGTCATACGACCACACCAAAATTCATGTTTCCACCTTTTTGCAACACCAATGATATGATATTGAAAGGGGAGGAACTGCTGCTTGCAGACATGCTTATCACCATCAATGGTATTGTGACTAATGCCAAGTTCAAAATATTTTATATAAACAATAGTGCACTAAGATCTGGATGGTGGGTTCCAAGAATGCTGACCTTTTCCAAAAGCAAGCAAAGGTGGAATTATGCATGCACAACTTGGAGCTATGTCACTCCAACCTGGATGACTTTTTTGACCATCTGGTAACTATGAACAAATGCTGGGTTTATCTATACTCATCTGCTTTGTTTATGAATCATAAATAGTGGAAGTATGCATTGTCACCACTACCCAAAAATGTCAAAATGCAACTGTTATTTGTTTTTCTGGGATTCTCAAAGTGTTAGCATAGTCTATCCCTGTCTAGGTAGTTACTTATCACTAGCCTGACAAGTGATCCAATGGGACCAAACTTTGCAAATTTTAACCTGCTTTGCCTGTGCATGGTATGCTAAGCATAACGCCTACCTCTAATTGTCAAATTACTTAGTTCCAATCATTTAAAATAGCCATATTATAGCCAGATAATTAGGCTATCGTTTGGTGTTGTTATTAAGCACAAAGCTTTAAAAATACATTGGATGGTCAAAAAATAAAATAAATACAGGTAACTTATCTTTCTTGGCTGTTATATTCTATAACAGAGAGAAAGTATGGCATAATTAAAGTTTGGTAATTGACAACCTTCAATATTTACCTTTTTGTGGATCTAAACCTAGATATAAATTTCATTTATTATTATTCATCAAAGATTATTACAGCATTTAGTACTGACTTATCAGATCACTAAGCCATTAAGATGAAAAAGCAGTACAAAGTTTATTTCATTTGCTATCATCATTGCTCTCCTCAGACTATTGTAAATGAAAATTTCCCAACTTCTAAAGAAGAGAAATTCAAGAAATAAAAACCAGCATAAAAGGGAAGAGACCAAAGGAGTTTCTTTTTCTGTCTATTTACATTGTTTACCTGCAGACATGTTTACCTAAGATGAAAGAATGATCACCACATTATTTTAATTTGATATTATAACCTATATCATTGTATAAACTGCACCTTCTTTCAAATCAACCTTTACATAAAAAATGTTTCATATTTTATTGAAATTTCAATAAAATTTCAGTTTTCTTAAATAGTATTTCAACTTAAACATATCAAACACAATTTTGTAAGTGCAAAGCATGAACTTTTAATTTTTTTACTTGATATGTCAGCTTAAACTTTACATAAATAATACTCAAAAATTTTCATTAACTTTAAATTACACATTTGACTAATAAGTGTATTGTTTTTGGTGATATTCCAAAAGCTAAGCTTTCAACTTGTTGAAATTACACATCTAAAATCAAAGTCCAAGTTTTATCAAAAATAATCATCAAAATAATAGATAAATTAAAGAGAGTAAACAAACAGGTCAAGATGTTTTTGTAAAAATAAAACTTTTAATGTGAATATTCTAATAAATTAATCAAATAGTATATGTGATTGTTTAAAAAAAATCCAAAATTCAGTGATAATGTCAATATGAAGTTCAAAGAAAAAATGTGTGTCATCTTGTATTTTTAAAACCTTTATACTATAACATAACATGAAATGAATAAATATATCATCTTGTTTATAACTTATAGTCAAATGCTTATACTATATTTTGTTCATTTTTTATGTAAGACATCCTCATGAAAAAATATGGGACATTTATATCAAAATTTTAGGACAGTACATGCATGTACTGTTTTAAAATTTTGATATAAATGTCCTACATAATATTCTACAATGGAATTTTATTCTTTGAAACTGATCAGCAAAATATAAAAAATCATTGCATATGTTACAAAACATTATTTTCAATAAGATTCATTTTCATTGAGTCTTTTTGGACTAAGGATATCTTTATACATTTCTTTGTTTTACAACAAAATAACACATCAGCAAACCTCATGCACAGTCCAGCAGTATGATATCAAGATACTATCCTGAAGAAGACCGAAAACGTGTGGAGTTCCAAAATGGAATGGCTTACAAACCACGGAATATGTACTTTTAAATTTTGATACAGTCAAGTTTTAAGAGTGTAGCCCATGGTTCATAAAGTATTCTATTTTAGAATTCAACATTTTTGACCTACCCAAAAGGCCTTCAGAAATGACAGTGTCTGGATATCATATTGCTGGACTGTATGAGAGGTTTATTGATAAGTTACTTCGTTGTTCTACTGTCCAGTTCCAGGATTGTGTATTTTTGTTTTACATAAGCCTATTGTAAATTTGTTCAATTTTTATTTTTGGAATGGCCAGTCTACATTCATCAGACAAATAACCATTGTGTGTCCAGAAATTTGCATGTGACTTTCCCCATGCTCCTTCACTTGAAATTCTGTTAAGCCTAAAGCCTTTTTTTCACAAAATCACCAATGTTAGCTCAATTTAAAAAATTCTGATATTATGTACTAACATTTCTTTTAATACTGATGCTGAAGAGAGATTTTCTTGAAACTACATCTGCCTGTCCATGGAGGGGAGGTGTTAGGCACCATCTCTTAATAAATTTAATAATTATAATTTTTAATTAAATAATTTAAAAATCACTGGAAGAAAATCAGCCTTGAGCAGACCTTGAACCTGCAACTCCTGCTTACCATGCAGATATATACTGGAAGACAAGACGCTTATATATATGGGAAGATGAGATCAGACTGGAGAATAATTGTCAATGCATCTGCATAGTAAGGAGTTGCAGATTCGAGCCCCGCTCCAGGATGATTCTTTTCTTCCAGTAATTCTAAATTATTTAAATAAATAAGTTTAATCATTATAATGTTTAATTAAATAATAAGAGATTGGTACTAGAGGGGAGGAGTTTGTTTCATAATTTATTAGTATTATAACCATCTTCTAGCCTGATGACATACTGCATTGGTTGGCTTGTAGTTTTATAATGTATCAGGTTATAATGATGTTTAAATATTAGGAAAACTATTGTTGAGATTTAAATTTTTTTCTTTTGAGAAATTTCAAATCAGTTTACTTTTTAGTGATCTTGCATTGATTTTGCATTTGCATGTACAAAAGTAAAAGGATAGCAAAATCAAGAATATGTAATGCATATTCTATGCATTTAGAGAAAACAATTATCTTAATTTACCTTATTTGATAAAGGATAAATTTTTTAAAGACATTACTTAAAAGTAGTATGAATATGCAGCCTGCAATTATAGTAGAGCAGTGTTCTGCAAACAGTGTGCTGTCACAAAGGTGAAGGTGTGACGTAAACTTTTACATATTCTATTAATTTCAAGTTTTATTTATATATTTTTAATCACAGTTGCTGTGTTTTTTATGCTTGTATTTCATTCTCTGCCACAGCAATGATGAAATAAGACGATGTTTGTTTATTCTTTATTACAAGCCACACATTTTTATATATTCTAAGAAATTAAATGTAAAATATTTGAGGAAAACATTTTGGTGTGCTGAAAGAAGAAAGGTTGCAGAACACTGCAGTAGAGTATCAATTATCCGAATCAATTGGGGATTGGGGTTGTTCAGAAAATTGATTTTTCGGATAACTGATTATGTACGAAAAAATATATTAACCTATCCCATGTTGAAATTCATTCAAATCCTGGCATGTCCTTTAAGTACCCTCTCATGGTTGTGCCAGTGCTGCCAGCTAAAACATGCACACCAACAAAAATAATATTGGAGTATCCCAAGACATAGCCAGATTGCAGCGCCACAGCACTAGCAGAAATTTAAATTTGCCAACTGGAAATCTTTCGCTTAACTGATGTTTCGGTTGATCGATATTCAGATAATCAATGCTCTACTGTACTTTTCTTTGTTTGTTCAATATGTATTTTATAAAGTTTACCACTATCCCAATTGTGTGCATGTGATCACTAGAACTATTGTAAGCCATCTATTGCTTACATACAATCAGCATTACTGCACCTTTATACCCAACAGTTCAAATACTTCATATCCATCTACAAAACACAATGTATATCTGTGAAACCAACAAAAGATTGCACAGAGCAGTTCTTTAATATGCTAGTGCATCAAAAAAAAAAATTATGCACCAAATGGAGATTTGCTAGTTGGAGACATGAATGGTCCCTTGTGATCAAGCTTTTGCCAAACTCTGCTAGATATTTCATATTGACTGGAGGACCATCTGATGACGTCGTGAGCAGTTTCTGAATGTCAATTTTATCACCAGACAAACTGTTGTATAATTCTTTTCTAGAGACATTGCTTACTGTATGATCTAATGACATGGCTTCCAAAATTATTTCATTTTGAGAATTTTTTTCTGAGTCTGGGGAAAACTGGAAGGCCCAATCGTCACTCGAAGCAAAATAATTATGGATGCAGAAAAACACTTTTTTTACGGATAAACAATGTTCTATATTTTCTCTAACTTTGTTCATTTAGTTTAGTTATACATTAAAACTAACCTTCATGAAAAGTTCTAGAACATATTTACAAGAATCAATCATTAGACTAACAATAGCAGAGAGCAGTTGATGATTCTAGTGTCTAATATCACTTTATATTTCACAAAACATATTTATCTAAACAAATTATCTGATTAATATTGAATAAATGGTTTAGTGAATATGTTCAGAATTTATTTCCATTTCAGAAATCTGTCAAACAAAGCATTTATGCTATGATCATACTGTATATATATGATAAAGTATTCTTAAATCAGACTCCTAAGTTAATTCAACATTGATTATCTTTAATAAAATATCAATTTTAACTAGTAGATACTGGTTAAGTCTACAAGTGACATGCTTTTAATTTAAGCAAACTACACACAAAAAAACCAAGCAAGTGAAAAGAACCAACTTTATCTCAGCAAACATTTTCTTCCATCTTAAACAGACATCTTCAGGCTTTAGAATTCAACATTGAATTCAGATATTCTGTCACAAGCTTCTAAAATAAGACCACTCGATGATTGGTGGAGTGGGCATCATGTTAATCTCACAGGTAACATAATTGTGGAGTATACTGGAGTTGATCCAGGTAATCTTCCTTATTGATTAGAATGAATCTGCATCAAAATTGATATCCATGTGCCACTTAGAATTTCTAGAGATATAAACGGCTACTAAGTATCTGAGTTACGCCGTGTTATATGTCCTATGAAGAATTCTTACTTGATCAAAATGGACCACAATGTCAGTCACAAGCAGAAGTGGCTAAGGTGGTGGAATTGAGGCCTTATTTATAGAAAAGTTTGATGGGTAGTGATTAGAGTGTGGGGGGCTGTCAACCTGTCAAATGTCCCATTAAGTCATATCAGAGAGGGATAGAATACACTCCAATATACTTGCTACCTCCAGAAGTACAAGAACAAGATTAATTGGCTCCTATGTTTCCAAAAGGGCATGCAATGCTAATATGGATTATGGCCTCATATGCTGGGACATCTATTTATCTGATATAGAACTAAAATATAACAACATTGTCTAAATTCTAAATCTAAAATTGGAATCTGACAACTTCAACTCATTCTATAGTTGGGAAATTTTTTGTACTACTACTTTTTTTTATTATTGCATAAAAATAGAATATAAAGGCTTATAAAAACTTTTCTATAACTGTAATTTTTCTGTAATTTCAACTATTTTTTTATTTAAATAATTCATTCACAATGAAAAGGCATTAAAAACAGAACAGGAAATGCAAATTTAAAATAATTCTTTACCTAAAATCTCACAAAAACCATCAAAAGATAGCAGAATATGTCAAAATTTAATTACAATTAATGTAATAGTCCAAATTAACAGAAATGTCAAATTCTTTAATATCCATAATAGTTTATGCAAAAGGACTTAAATTGCTTTATTTAGCTATAAACAATAAATAAAATTTATAAACATTAAGCATATTTTTGCTAAAAACAAACAATTACATTTGGCATATTGATAAATCGATAGATCTATAGATCATCAATATCATAGTTAGTTAGTTTATAAAAAATAGGAATGCTTTTTTAATTATTTTTAAAGTATTTCTACATGATAAAAATACTTAAATTTAGTCTGGAATTATTTTAACTTTACTATCTGTTTTTGAGATTAAGAAAATATCATAACAGTAATTTCCCTGAGTATGAAACTTCAATTTCTTCTGCATTTTCAGTTATTTCTGCATTTATTTTCTTCCTCCTGCAACACACTGAATAATAATAAACAAAAAACTGTATTAAATGAGATTATAATTTTTTAAATAAATATGTTTCCAATTAATGCCTTTAATACTATGTAAAGTATGGGATCAAGATTATTTGAAAATATCTGAAATATTTAAATACAAGCAACAGACTAATACAGTGTGACCCCAAGTTATGGTTACTTGATATACATGAATTCAATACAAACTGTTGTCTGTTCTCTCCCTGATTTGAGCAGAAATATTTGATAAAACAAGAAAAAACCCATTTTAAAATCATAAATCAATGAGACTGAAATTCACAGTAACAATTACATGATTTGTTAGTTCTAATTTTCTTTTCTTTGTATGTTTGTTAAGTAGTAGTGGTATTCACTAATTGTACAGTCTAGCAAACTGTCTCTATGCTATTAAAAAACAAATCTATAGATTTCTACTGGAGATCATCTTTCTATTAAAAACAGAAAAAAAAGTTCAGTGTAAAACAAGTTACATAAATTATCATAACACACAAACTTCACTTTTCTCATATCACGAGTTTAGTTCTTTATAGATTGAATAACAAACAACTTTCTTTAAAAAAAATCTCATCTGTTATTTGGATCTTGGATATTTTGGATGTTATTTCATCTGTTATTTGGAGAACATGGACAGGGCAACTGGATTATCCTGAAACGAAGTTCAAATTTTGATCATAAGGAATTATGAAAAAGCTTGTAAATCAACTTCATAAATCAGGCCAAGATCTTCAGGGTTAAAGTACACTCATAAGTCAAGGTTACACTGTATGAAGAAGAAATCTTTCACTTTTATAACATATAATAGAAGATAGAAATCTTAAATTATAAATGGTCACTGTTTTTTAATTATAACTTAATTACCTCCATCATACTATATATAGAATCATATTTAATACACACACACAACAAAATACAGTTATTGAAATTTTGTTGAAATGAGAAAAATCACTACAATCTCTCTCATTAAGAGAAAAAAATTAAACTAAACTATGTACATAAATTCTCTAATGATTTAATAGCATGTTTCAAAAAGATTTACAGTAGAACCTCGATTATCCGGACTAATTGGGGATGAAGGTAGTCCGGATAAGGAAAAATCCGGATAATCGAAACAAATACTTTAATTTGTCTTTTAATGATAATACAACACGTTTTCTTTTCGATGACATATCGGTAATATTAAAAGTAAATACTGTATTTAAATCGTGATCAAATTTTCAAGAAACAAACGTTCGTATTGAATTTGGGCTACTACTGACCAACGCTAACAGACTACAGTACCTATTGTTTAAAAGGCCCTCTGGTGGCGCAAGAAGACGGATTTTATAAAATAAAAAGCAGTAAAAACTGCATTTTTATGAATAAAAATTTGACAAACTATTTATTGTTTTATGACGAGTAAAATTTTTTCATCGCGTTCTCGGCTTTTAAGTAATGCATAAACCTTAGAAGCGCGAGGCCCTTCGGACCGCGAGGCATAGGCGGTGGCCACGTCGTCCATTCCTAACGCCGCCCTTGGTTATAGAAATGATGTAATTTGAATATAAATTATTTATAAATACGTATGTCAAGTTATATTTTTATTACGACATAAAATATATTTAAGAGTTTATGACCACTGTGCCTGGCAAGACGTTGTTGAAACAAAAAAAGTTATGCATTCCATCACGTACATAAACAGTGTCGTAATTCACCAAGTGCAAATCAGCAAATTCGTAAAATTTTTGTTTATTTTGAACAATCCGGATAATCAAAAATCCGAATAATGGAGGTTCTACTGTAATAATACAAGTTTATTGGACAACAAATTACTGTGGAATGAAATGGTGATTGCTAAAGGATAAAACAGCTGTCAGTTTCATTCAGAATTCCAAAGATGGTGAGTGCCATTTTGCACCATCAGTGTCCAAGCAAGAGAAAGCTTTTTGTGTCCTGAATTTATTAAGATGGAATCTATATCAGCCATGCAATGCAACTTCCAGTTTGCAAAGGAGCTCTCACCAAGCAACTCCAATTTAAATTTGCATTCCAAATTCCAGGAGAAAGGTTTTATATAAAAAGAAAAACATCCAGGATGTTTTTTTCTTTTTAAATAAATCTTCATAGCAAAATGGAACACCATCTCATTACCATGGGAATGTATGAGCTTATCTCAATAATATTCTTTCAGAAAGACAGATCAGCCCTGCTTGAAATAATGACCACACACTCCTAAGTTGGACATACCATATCTGAGAATGGGCTACATAAAAAAAAAGCTTTGTTCTTGTATCACTACTGTTCATGATTTGAATGAACTGAAGAATCTAGCCCAGCATTTCCCATAGTATGCGGCACCCTAGGGAGCCCCAGCTTCCTCACAGGGCACAACAAAATATAAAATTTTCATAATTTTACTTTCATATTCAATTCATTGTGATACGATGCAACATCTAGCAGACCTGGTGCAAACCATTGACTCAGTAATAACTGTTTTCAAAAGCCTCTACAAATGTTTACCAGATGGTGCACTGCAATAATTTCCTTAATTATTTTAGTTTAGTAGTTCGTCAAACTTTGTGTTTGTATATAAATGAAATTGCACAAAACTGACAGCTAGTGTTCAATTAGTTTTTGGAGATTGTATCAACTGAATATTGTAATTAAGTCAGATGAAGTTTTTGAAGTATTTCTTCTTGTATGTATTTTTAAAAATGGTAAGTTTTTACTAAATAATAATAAGTGTTGTGAAAGTGAAAGTGAAAGTAGAGGGCACATTGTCAACCAGTGGCAAGAGTGTAAAGAAGTGTAAATATTGAAAATGTGACGACAATTATTTGGACTTTGGTTTTATGTCAACAGAAGTCAGTGGTGATGAAAGACCAGAGTGCATATGGTGTATGAAAGTTTTAGTACCAGAGTGCATGCTACCAAGCAAGTTGAAATGCTATTTAGAATTCAATTATTTTAGCATGGTTATTAAATCTCGTGACTACCAGAAAGTTAAGAGTTAAATCAAGAAACAGGTACTTTCTATAAGCAGGCATCAATACTAAGCAGGCATCAATACTAAGCAATACCATTGCAGAAGAACTCATTGTATCAGCTGTTGTAGATATGGGCGGGAAACATTATGATTGGTGGGTTTGCTGGGAAGCAGCTTTCAAAAGTGCCTTTGTCCAATAGCCCAACACCATCAGTCACAGAATATGGAGGACCTCAATGATCGGTTAATTGAAAAAATAAAAGGGTAGGAATTTGGGTTGCAGCGAGATGAGGCCACAGATGCTCACTTGATTTGCTATGTATGGTTTATAGATAGTAATAACATTGTAGAAAACCTTCTCTTTTGTAAAAGTATCACTGCTGGTGCTAAGGCTCAAGACGTCTTCGAGATCCTTGATACTTTTATATCTGAAAATAATTTGGAGTGGACCAAATTCATTGGTATTTGTACTGATGGTGTTCATTCTATGTTGGCTGTTGTGGAAAATTGCACACACTTATTTGAAGCAAAGCCTCTGATGCACTGTGGACCCATTGCATTATTCACAGGGAAGCAATCGCATCAAAATATCCAAGTCCTACATTAAACCAGGTCTTAGAATATATAGTGAATGTAATAAACTTTATAAAAACTTAACAGTTGGCAAGATTTTTCAAAAAAAAAAAAAAATGTTAGGATATAGGATCCAAACACACATTTTTGTTGTACTATAGCAAGGGTGGCCAACTTGTGTACATAAGATCAACTTTTTATCTTAAAAATGTGTTGCGATCGACTTCTTGTTATAGGCATAGTCTAAGTGGCAAAGGGGAGGTGTGAAATACATGTTTAGATAGGTAAGAAAGCCACAATTTAATTTAAAACATGAAGAAAAGGTACTTACATTTTAAACAGAAGAAAAATTGAAACGCGACGTTGTCACTTTCAGGTACCATCACTTCACCCTTCCTCTCTCTATTGTGAGATCTGAATAGCCCCTGGGTGTAAATTAATGATTTAATTAATAATGTTAAAGTTATGTCGTAAATTATTCTTTTATTTTGGGTGGAAAAATAACGTTTTCTAGCGTGGGAAAACAGCTAGGAGAGTCACTTCCTTCCATGGAAGTTAGAACATCCTCTGTCTTTCCCCTTATCTGCTAAAAATCTCTCTTCAATGGGAACTGTTTACCCCTCATTTCATCCCCTTCCCATCCGTTCACGTGGATAAAGCCTCAACTGATAATTGGTCGTCAATCAGAAGATATATGGGATGATTAACCGAATTCGGGAGTTCATCAGCAGACCTGGAAGAGTCATGACTCCACATATTCGCTCTCTAAGGCCATCACCCTTTGGAGTTTGTCAGGAGATCTGATAGTAGAAAGAAGTCTCCATATTGTCTCCCTAAGGCTATCGTCCTTAGTTAGGGAGTTCGTCAGAAAATCTCATAGAGGAGAGACGTCTCCCATATTGGCTCCACACCATCCTTAAGAGTTCGTCCATAGATCGGAGAGTGAAAGGACTCCACACAGATATGCCAGCAGAACAACGCCTTGTCACCCCTAACAAGTTACTCCAAGATATTCTATGAAGTACCTTCACGAATAAGAAGACGACACTGCCAAGTAAACAGGTTGTATGTTTAAGACTAAATTATGAGCTCTCTCTCTCGTAAATGTATGGTTTAAGAATACATTTCTCTCTCGACTCGGTTATAGACTAAGAATAGATTTCTTCTTGTCGCGATTGATTGGATTATTTGTTCTTTGATTTGACCATTTTGAATTAATTGATCATTTCTTATTCTGTATTAATATTGTTTATTTGTTTATTAAATTCTATATACTTTGTTAAGAGATGTCTCTGTATTATTATTTCCTGAATCAGATCTAGGGTATAAATATCACGCGTGTTTATCCGCGTTACGAGAAGTAGATAAACTGGTGTCGGGACCTGACAAGATCTAGAATTCACCCTCTAGATCGTTTATAAACATTTTTCTCGCCCTCCTATAAAGAGTTTTGAGAGCCGATCACACGATCGTGCGCCAGTAAGTGATATAGGTAACATACCTATACCCTTGGTTTCTCACACTATCATGTCCCAACCTACTCTGTTTTTTTCCCGCCTTTCTTTTTTTTCAGTTTTACGATCCTTTGTCTACATTTCTTATTTCCCTTTTACAACTGTATGCAAATGGATTGCACATGGACTGACAAAACCGCATCTGAGGGAGGATGCGGAGGTCCGATATCACTACAGTTGTGTTTGCACTTTGTGTTTGGTTACAAGTGTAACACATTAAGTCAAGACATCACGAGAGATTGACCAAAATTGGCTTCGTGATCGACTTGTTGGCCACCCCTGTACTATAGCACTTTGCAATGGCTCTTTCATGGTAATGTTTTATCTCATGCATTTGAACTGCAACAGGAACTTTATATTTTTCTTAAAGAGGAAGACCACAAGTATGCCAAAAATTTTGTGAATGAAGATTTTTCGGTAAAACTAGTGATTTCGTGATGTCAGGTAGTAAGTTTAGACAGAAAAGTAGGAAGTGACAGAGAACCGAAGACAGTTTTGTGCAATGGCACAGGACTGGGAGATTTTTTTTATCAACTGAGAAAATCTGGAGAATTGTTTGGGGTGACTTTTCACTTTTTTTTTCAGTAGACTAAAATGAAAATTTTGACATGACAGAACATGTGAAACACCGTTTAAGCATTGTAATCAAATATGTTATTCAGAATTATTCATTAAAATATTATCAATGGCTTTGTGGAGGTCTATTTGTAGAAAGCCACAAATATCATATAGCATTAGTTGGCTAGTTCGTAGAGGGTATGAGAGAGAAAAATATTAGAATGCATGGACTGGTTTTTGATGCCGCAGCTTTGTGATTGTCAATAATTAGAGAGATGCAGGTCTGCAATCTAGCAGTTAAGACTTTAGTGAGAATCTTGTAAATCAATATTTAGTAGTCATGTGGGTTTCCAGTTTGTAATTTTCGCTTGTTCTTCCTTCTTATTGGTTTTAAGAATGAGAGTAATTATTCCACAATTAAAGCTATTGATCAGTTTGTCAGTTTTTCAGTGCATTGTTGATCGTCTTAGTACATCATTGTTCTATCAGAAGGAAAACTTGTTTATAAAATTCTACAGGTGGCCCATCTGGTCCTAATGATTTCTTATTTGTAGTGCTGCTATGCATTCTGGATAGCAGCACTACAAATAGTGCTGCTATCCAGTGATAGTGATGTTTTTGTTTAACTCAATTATCTGTTTGGCATTTGGGACAGAAATACCTGTGCCTTTTCTTGGTCAAAACATTTTCTTTTAAATATTTTTGAATATCATCGGTGAATGAATTTTCTTTTTTCTTCTTCATCTCTTAAAATTTAATTCTCCTCATTTATTATTGCATTCATCTTTTTAGACAATGTGCTTCGGTTCCATTTGGTAAAATTTCCTGGATGGATGAGTTTCCTATTCATATAATTCCTCATGGGATCATATAAACACTGCATATAGGCATTTCTTACAATAAATTTTCAGCTTGGCTTTTGCTTTTGCTATGTCTATCTGATGTTTACCTGGATCTATGGTTTTGTCCTTATATGCTTGCTTTAACTCATGTACCCTGTCATTGTAATGTTTACAAAGTTGTATTTCCTTTTCTATACTTATTGCAATGCTTTTCATAAATCACAGTCCAAGCACAGCCTTTTCTTTTCTGATGTTAAAAACCACTTGGGTTGTGTCGGAGAGAAAGTCGACATCTTTCAGTAAGCTAGTGTTCATTTTCCAGGATGTAGTTAAATTACGTTTGAATTTGCATCTCTGCTTAGTGGAGTCAAGTATTAGAACAACATGGTTTGTTAAATGATTAGGGATGATTTCACATTGTGATGTTGGAGGTGACTGGAAATTAGAATTTATCCAACCTGGAATGAGAGTTATTTTGGCAGTATTACCTACCAAAATAACTCATGTTTATGACACAGCCACCCTCTACTGCCAAAATAACTCATGTTTATGAGGGTTCATTTTACGCTGTATGTCTAAGGCCAAACTGATCTTTCAGGGTCTGGAAAATTTTAATTTTCCTTTTGTTTCTGGTGTTTCCTATTATATCTATATCTCTCTTGACAAAGTTGAAGTCACCACCTAAAAGAATATCATGAGTTGATTCTAAATAGGCTGTTGATCCTGCACATCTTGCCTTAGACAAGATACAATTGTCTACTGCCTAACAAGCAATAGACAGAAATAATTCTCTGTATCTCAAGTGAATCTTTATATCAGATAGTACAAGGTGACTATAATTGTCATGTGTTTGGTATAAGATGTTGATACTGTATTTAACAAAAATCACTGTCCCTCCAATACCTCTGCTCCTGTGAGACCATATGCATTGATAAAACTTATTGGTGTTACAAGCAATTGCTGAAAATTTTTATTCTCACTAAGTATTAATTCTTGGATTAGTGCAATATTAATTTTATTACTTAGATGATGATGAATAAAAATCTGCTGTTTATGATTATTATTTAAACTGTTGATATTTACTGAAAGAATTTTTAGTCTTATTCATTCTGGGTAGATTATGACCTCTGGTTCAATATTATTGCTGGGTGGATTTGTATTATTCTGTTCATCTTCAGTATTGAGATTTAATATTTCATATTTATTCATAGTTATAATTTCATAAGTGGGTGGTGTGTTGCAGTTTTTTTTTAATTCCTGAGATTTTAGGTTTGAAATAAATTTAATTTTTCTCCTTCTTTTGACAATATTCTTTAAAGACATCTCCAATTTATTAACTTAAGTTTACATTTTCTTTGTTTCTGGAGTATGTTATAGGGAAATTTGTGTGCCTTTTGTCTGAATGCAATTTGTTCTGTTTATCACCTTCACTTATCCAGTTTCCTCTTATTTTCATCGTGGCATGGGTTCTAATGTTGACAATTCCTTTTCTATTCTTATTTTTATTTCACTACTTTCAGGTTCCTGAAAAATGTCCTTCATGTCTCGTGTCCATTATGACTGTCCATAAGTTCTTCATTTGTTCGAATAACCATTATGCATCTGCACTATTCTCAGGAGAGTGTCCGTATTTATGGAAATTATTACATTTTATTGCAGTACATTCACCCTGTAAATGTCTGAAAGTTTTACACTTGTAATACATTTGAGGTCGGCCAGAAATAAATATAAAGAAATAAAAAAATTTCTTTATATTTCAAAAAGTCAAATCTACAGAGACTCGTTTTTGCTAAAAAGGAAATGATGTCACAATTTTAAATCTCTTGTTCTATAAGCTTTAAAACATGAGAAATAATAACAGTAATAAGCAATTATTTATTGTGACATTAAAAATTGCAGCCTGGCATTTCTGACAATTTATTTAATTTAAAATATATGCTTACCATCTCAAATTAGTAGTGACTTGCCCCTGTACACAGTTTTCCTTTAACAATAGAGTTGTGCCAGTGATTTACCTAACTCCTTTCAGAGGAAATTCTTTGAATTGAAATAATGTGACTACCGGTTTGCATTGGAAGTTCGTAGATAGTTAATCAGGATCTTCTGCCCCCTACAGTTTCCATATTTGGTTTGGTCTTTCATCTATTTAACTTCATTCTCGAGATTAAGGAAAGATGGACAGACAGACAGACAACAGTGGGAATTTATAGTTCTACAATTTTTTCAAATTTCTGCCCAATAATAATGCAACAAAATAAAAAAACTAAACTAAGATTCCAAAAGGTTCAAGCTTATATTGTCTAAGTCCAGTGCCTAGTGTTTTATCCACTCAACTATTGCCATTCAGAGCCAAGAAATTTTCAAAGATTTATAAGCATTTAAAAACACTAAACTTTCAGAGGCCCAATTTTAGAAATGCTTGAGAAGTGGATCATATCATTTGGACAAGGACCTGTTTGTGTTAAAGGCTATATGCTTATCAAGTTTCATTGGAATCGGAGACCTGAGGCCCTCTTCTTGTAAGTGACACCTTACTTTTCCTTTCCAGACGCCAAACTTATTAAGGTTACCAGCACCTGCATTAATTAGTAATTAAAACTGGTGGCGATAAATAATTTGAAGTGGTAAAAAAAGTCAAAACTGGCAAAATGTTGGCAATATTTTTAAATTTTCCAGAGTGACCCCTGTACTTATCTGATATTTTTGAGAAGCAAATGTTCTCAATCTCTCCCTGCAGGGAAGCAACATGCACCTTTTGAAGTTAATTAAGAAAATTTCAGCTTTAAAAAAAATTAAAGCTATGGACAAGAAAAATAAATAAAGACAGAGGAAAATAATATCTCTCCTTGTTGCAACAGTTTTTGGCCTCCAATGGAGTTGATTTTTCTTGAGATATGAAATCCATTTTTGAAAATCATCACAGCTTATCACCTGGTTTGAAAAATATTTTCAAAATGATATCAATAAATTTGCACTGATTCAAGATCCATTTAATGTCAGTACTCCATCTGAATTTACTGCTGAAGAGAATCCTACTGAGTTGTCTTGAGATAATGCCATGCTGCTAAATTTTTTTTTCAATGTATTAACTGAATTTTGGATATCAGTAAAATATGAATATCCCCTTCTGAGTGGTAAAGCTCAGAATTTTAATTTCATTCACAACTTCTTATTTGTGAAAAGCTGGGCTTTCAGCTGTTTCTATAATAAAAACTAAGTATCACACGAAAATCAATGTGGAGAAGGAAATGAGGGTGGCTGTGTCTTCTTTGATTCAAAGATTTGAGAAAGTATACAGTGATCAATATGCTTATCCATCTCGCTAATTATATTTGAATTTGTTCAATTATGTTTTTTGTTATCTTAAATATGTGTTTTATTTATTTTTTACTTAATGTCCTAATTCTTTAATTTTAAAAAATATTGGTTATTTCCTATTTTGCAAATTGTACTTATTAGAATTTAACATAGGGCAACTTGATGTCCTTGCTAAATGCATGTTTTCCCAAGAATCAAAACAGTTTGGGAACCGCTAATCTACCTAAGGCCTCACTTATTAATGTAATACAGGATATTTGGGTCCACATTTGGGAAGAACTGGATAATTGCAAGAAATTTACAAAAATCTACAAAGTCTTTTTGAATAAAACAAAAAAACCATCACTGCAATCCTCTATCACTAGACCACCAATGCCTTGCTATTGAATTACAAGTCAGTGATGAAATGGTGGCTAACAGTTATATAACTAAGGAGTGAGTGTCATTAAGAAAGCTGAATATATCAACTCTGGAGTCGAGAGGAATGCAGACTATCCAGCCCTAGCTACAAGTTTGCATAAAGAGGCATATTGCATTCAAAACTCTTGTGCAGATGGAAAGCTTGGTACTGCTTATCATGCATTTTGTGTCATTTCTCCTATAATCCATAATTCTACAGTAGTGTTTTAGTGTTCTACCAATTAATTGACTACATGGTGTTGGTTCTTTCATAACGACATCGACATTGTGTGTCATCATGATTTGTCAAAATTGTATTTTTTAATTTGCATTACCTAATGTTTGAAAAAATTTAGGTATTGACTATACTATTGCATGGATTTACACACATTCCTTTTTGAATTAATTTACTGTAAACATTGCTATGGAACTAATGCACCATATGAACATATTTGTGTAACACAAAGATCTTTTTCAGTGAATACCCTATATGAAATGTACCCCCCACATACAATATTAGTATTGTATTTATAGGATTTAATTGATATATATATATATAGATAAGATTTTATATATTTATAATGTTAAAAATTAAAAAATTTCATTACTTGAGCATGATACTTAAACATGGAGCTAACTGTTCAATTCTGTATTGAGTTAACTTCTGAAGAGATACTGGCCACATTGGTGATAATATAAGGCATACTCTAGCTGCAGCAATGCAGGAAGTGGCAACAAGTGAAGGTGGAAATTGTAAAAATGAATGATCTGAAAAATTATGGAAAAATATTTTAAATTTACAGTTAAAAATTAAACACATTTAAAAATGGTTCTAAAAATAAAATTTAAAAATAAGTAATATGTTGGATTATTTTCATTGGATTTTTATTATTGAAAAATTTCTTCCCTTTTAAACATTTTACATAAATAAAGTAATACAGTTATGCTGAAAAGAGATTTGATGAACTGGATATATTTTATTCAATATAAAATCACTAAACACTTACTACATTTCTGAAAAATATCCTGGTGTAGCATGCAGATGTGTAACAATAAAAAAGGACTTTCTAGAACCACTTACTGGACAGCGATAATTAGTTTTCAATCTTTTTTTAAAGATGACTAGGGAAACACATGTGCAGAAATCCATTTTTCAAAAAATATCTTAAGTACATATGCTTTTCTAACTTAACAAATAAAAATTTTAATAACCTAAGAGACAAATTGACATTACAATCTGTAAAAATGTTATAAAACAAAAAACATAACTTTGTCAAAATTATGTGCTTTATTTGAACACATGCTTTTCTTGCCACATGATCTGTAATTACATACTCTGCAATTTCAAAAGTTTTATAATTTCATTGGTTAAAATTCTATAGTGTGTTGTGTGCGCAGATAATCCAAACATGTATAATCAACCTAGTAGAATCGTGATGTCATCAACAAAGACGAGATTATTAAAAGTGACCAGAATCGCCACTTTCTCTGAAAGACAAATTTCGTCTCAAGTTTTGAAGTCATTCATCCTTGAAAGAAGAGATGAGAGATAAGTGACCAGAATACGGCTCTAGGACCCATTTAAAATGAAATTTTTTCATGACCTGCTTAACTAGTAAAGAAGGGTGATTAAAAATATGGCTTGTATTAAATAAAAAACTGAAAAAAATCTAAAATATAAAATTTAAAAAAAAGACTTCTTTCAAATAAAAACAAATTTAAAATCAATAGCCAGTTGGATATATGGATATTAAGTTATTTCTCAGAGTAGTAGTAGTAGTAGTAGTAGTAGTAGTAGTAGTAGTAGTAGTAGTAGTAGTAGTATCCAAGTGCAATAAAAAGGGCTGGGTGTTTATTTTGCACTAATAACCAAAACTGCATTCATTTTTTCAGTCAAAATTCAATTTCAAAAAGGAATTTTCCGAGTTCAATTAATTCATCTGACATTGTTGAAATTCCAGTAGTAACATCACTGGACACACTGTCATGAAGGAGCCAGACATCTTTTTAACTTGACCAAGAGATTACAACAGTAGTCTCTGGTGACAGGCTGTCCTTTTAGTAAGTAATCAGCCATGATAACCTCTCAGAGCATGACTTTCCCAGCCAGAGGTTACATCTTTACTTTCTTTGGTAGTGGTGAATCCACATTTCAACTGATTTATTTGGTTTATGGGTATAGACAACATTTATCCAGGGTTACAAAAGAAGAGGGAAAAAAGTACAGTTTGAGTGATTAAAATATGCCATATTTTTAATCATCCTTCTTTATAAGTTGGGCATGAAAAAAACTTTCATTTTTAAGTTAATTTTAATGTTCCAACAATTAATAGACATTTACTTCTTTTTACCAACAGCTGCAAATCATTTTTAAAATTACATGGTTAACTCTTAATAATATTCTAAATAAAAATTATTGTATTAGTTACAAGAGATTAATTTTCTCAAATATTCTTATTTAAAATTTTATCAAAAACACTTTCTTACCTTAGAATTACACACAGCAGGTATTAGTCTAATATTTTTAAATGTAATTTTATTTGTTAAAAAGTTTTTACAAAACATATACACAATATTTAATAAACTAAAATGATACCAATAGAAGTTTCAATAGTAAGAAAATCACAACTCACAGTAAAGTGTAAATGTGGAAAACAAGCAAATTCATTGCACGCAATAAATAAAATTATAGAATACAAGTTAAATTAAAATTTAATTTTTTACACAAATCAGAAGTACTAAAATTTAGTTTCTAATTAATTTTTTCCAGTTTATTATTATTTATGTAAAATTCAGGAAATTCACTAAGGGACAAATTTAATAAGTTAATACCTTTCTAATGGTTTATAGGATTTGTTGAATTTTCCACCCCTTTCAGCCATTGTTTTAAGGATTGGGGGCAATAAATTATTTTTATATAATAAAAACGTCTTATTTTATATTTCAGTTTTTCAAAATAAAATTTTTAATTAGAATTCTTAATCTTTAAAAATATTATTGTAATAATGATTCACTAGAAAAAATACAGGTAGGCCTCCTACAACGCGGTAGATACGTTCCTTGAAAATACCGTGTTGTGGGAAATCACGTTACAGGAGACACCAACTTAATACAAAAACTGGGATTCGGTTCTAAAAAGAGAAAAACTTGCCGTTTGAATGGCATTTTTTGAATTTTTCAAACCAGCCATTGCTAGCCACAAATTTAACACTGGTTTCATCAGCTGACGACTGTCCCATTTCTTTTAAATAATCAAATATTTTTAAGGCTTTGTGTTTAACTGCACTTTTATTTAAAGGCAACTGTTTGTTCATATCTTCTACCCATAATATTAGCGCTTGTTCCATTTTTTTATTTTTTTCATTGTAGGTGCTGTCGGATGAGCAACATTTTTCGCAAGAATAGATGATCCGGATGCGACTGAATTCCTAATCTTTTCTTCCTATTGCTTAATCGATCGAATAGTTGACTCATTCAAATTAAAATACCTACCAATATCAGCTATCCACTCTTGATTTTTAATTCAATCCAAAATTTCTATCTTTGAAGAGATATATTAATAAATTTCCTTTCTAATGACGGTGCTTTCTTTTCATTCGACATTGTTATGGCTAAAATTTTTTCAAGCAGTTTTGTGGACAGTAAAAAAAATCGCAAAAAAATAACTTCCCTTCACTATGTTGTTAAAAATATACACCCAATAGAAGTTTATACTGTATTTTGGATCATTTTTGCAGTCCCCACCTATTGAAAGAGTATAAATTATCGAAAATTCAGTGATATATTTGAGTGTTTATGGTAACTGATGCACATATGTCTAGAAACCAGTCTTTCCCTGAAACTTTCATGGGAATAACATGTCAACGTGGACAAATTTTTCTGTTATGTGAAAGATAATTCGTTTCTAAATAACAAACTGCATTGTAAAAGTACCGCACTGTAAGAAAATTTCTGCATTTTTCCAAACGCGTTGGAGCGAAAACGCATTGTAGGAGGCCTACCTGTATGTTTAAATTAAGAACAGAGAAAAGGGATTAACTTAAAAATATGATGAGAAAAATTTAGAAGAAAATGTTTACCAATTTATAATAAACAATTTTAAATGAGTACCTGATATTGGGCAGTTATTACCTGGGTAGTCTAATACAGAGCTTCTTAGAGGGCCCAGGAACAAAAGTGATATTTTCATTAAATAAAATTACTGTGGATATATAGGATATGGAAAAAAATTAAAGATAAAAATGATTATGGTGGAAAAATTTATTCTATGAAACAGGGATTGAGGGTATACTGTACAGTACATGGGTCTACAAGTTATAACTGTTGTCGTCAGAAAGACACAGCTCAAAAAAGTTTAAGAACTACTGATCTAATATATCCAGACTTAAAAATAGTATTGTCCTCTTGACTATATAAAATCAATAAAAATATAGAAATATCATCATATAGAGAAGTATTTAATAAAGCAAAACTTTTAAATAATAAAATTTAATCCATACCTTGTAAAGAAATATCCAAAAAATAATTAATATATCGTTCAAGTAATTGCTTTGCTGCATTAAATGATTTTATTTTTTGTCCAGAAACCAAATCTGTTGTAGACAGAGAAAATACACTATAATAATCTACAAAATGTGCTGCTGTTGGCATGAGTAAATCCCAATGAAAGAATTCCAGTAGCAATAACTCCATTCTCATAAAATCACTAAGTTTATATGGAATATCTAAATATTTATTAAGTTCACTGGCCTTTGGGATCAAGTCATCTTTTTCTTCTAATTTAGCTATTTTAAAAAATATACATATTTTTTAGATATTACCTTTATATTAGTTAGTAGAATAATATTTGAATCAAGTTACTTAAAATTCAACTTTCACTGCCAGTAAAAATTATAATATAAAATTACAATACCTGCTACAAAAATGCAAACTAATGCCAGTAAATGCAACAAGTTATGATTAATATTAGAGCCATCCAAGGAAAAATCAAGAAAATGAACTGCCATATGCTTAACAGTCCGACAAACATTTATCTTCCTGCAAACATCAGTTAGCCAATTTATCGTGCGTCTTCGAATAGGCAAATGTGGGCACCGTGCATGGTAAACAGCTCGTTGCAGTTCCTTCTTTCGAAGATGGTCGTGTATTTCTGTAGCATACTCGGTCAACCACCACTGTTCAGTAACACTCATTGAAACCAACTCAGATTTATCTAGAAAAAAAATTTTTAAATATTAACTAAATAATTCTAGCCTATAAAATCAATATTTTAAAAAAATATTAAAACCTTAAAAATTTCTATATTTCATTAAATCAAAAAATGTTTGAAATAAAAGATAACTTAAGTTTATTCTGAAATTCAGACACTTGAGACTAGAATACATAAGCTTTCCCAGATATTTTTCTTATGAACTTTTAAAAAACAAATCATTAACAAATGGAAAATTTGAGAAAAAAAGACATCCAAATTTTCTCAAATGGGAATTTCAGAATATAAAAATATTACTGTAAGAAAGATTACAAAAAGCATGCTAAAATCAAGAAATACAAGGACACACATTATAAACATTGAAAGGAAAACATCAAAGTATTATAATTTTGTGTGGAAAACCTATATCAGCATATACTCTTCTCAAACTATGTTCATGGACCATTTTCTTTCATTCTAATCCTTTCCAGGACTGTATTTTTGTGAAATTAAATAAAAATTATTAAAACAGAACAGAGTTCAGATGCATTTTTTTTTTTTTTAATTTTTAGATTGAATTAGTAAAAAAAATATAAAATTTGGTTCTAATCATTTTGAAAAATGAAATTGCAGTCCTTTTCAAGTAATTTCCTAGGTTGATTTTGCTAGCCAGTTCATCCCTAACACTAAATAATTAAAAATAATAAAAACACTTAATGTTTTTTAAAAACTTTTTAAAAGACATTTAAAAAATCTTATTAATGTAATATATAAAATTATGAAGTAAACTATTATTGCAGTCAGTACTTGGTCTGCACCACAAGTCTGAGCAGCACTGCTTTACACTAGGGTTTTTCATTTCCCGGTCTTTTGCTTGTCCCGGGATCCCGGGATAAAAGTGAACTGTTTCCCGGGATCCCGGGATAGAATTAATTATTTTTAAGGTATACAAAATATCTTGAAATCAAATGATATAATTATTTTCCATTTTTTAAAGTAATTTTAAAGTTCTGTAACCTCCAAAATCATATTAATAATGCTGTGTAAGGTCTATAGGCCTATAATAAAAATTACCTTTAAATAACGTAGAAATTTTCACAAATAGAAAAAAATTAATTAAAGTTTGCTGGAAACTGCATACAACAACAACAA